>NW_026600418.1:203260-285310 GCF_029448725.1 Salvelinus fontinalis | reverse complement strand
GTCTCTCCTATCACTGCTATGAGGATGGACCTCTCCTCGTCTCTCTGCACACCAAGTCACTAGGCTCCGTCATATCCTCACATGGTCTCTCCTATCACTGCTATGAGGATGGACCTCTCCTCTTCTCTCTACACACCAAGTCACTCAGCTCCGTCATATCCTCACATGGTCTCTCCTATCAATGCTATGACGATGATACTCAACTACTCCCCCCCCCCCCCCCCCCCCCCTTCTGACACCCAGGTGGCGACACTAATCTCTGTGTGCCGGGTCAGATATCTCAACTTGGATGTCGGCTCACCGTGAGCTCAACCTCGACAAGATAGAGCTGCTCTTCCTCCCCGTTGGAAGGCCTACCCTCTCCAAGACGTCTCCATCGTCACCGTTGACAACAACTCCACGTTGTCCCCCTCCAAGACTACAATGAAACCTTGGCGTAACCCTGGACAACACCTGCAATCATCAAAGCAGTGACTGGCTCCTGCAGGTTCATGCTGAAATCCCTACTTCTTCAGAGTATTAACCCACCACCACCAAATACCTTTCATTTAACTAACCCATTTATTTAACTAACCCATTCATTTAACTAACCCATTCATTTAACTAACCCATTCATTTAACCCATTCATTTAACTAACCCATTCATTTATCTAACCCATTCAATTAACTAACCCATTTATTTAACTAACCCATTAATTTAACTAACCCATTTATTTAACTAACCCATTTATTTAACTAACCCATTTATTGAACTAACCCATTCATTGAACTAACAAATTAATTGAACTAACCCATTCATTTAACTAACCCATTCATTTAACTAACCCATTCATGTAACTAACCCATTTATTTAACTAACCCATTCATTTAACTAACCCATTTATTTAACTAACCCATTCATTTAACTAACCCATTTATTTAACTAACCCATTCATTTAACTAACCCTCGCACTTGACTTTATTTTCATGGACTTTACTGATAGCTACTCTATATGGCCAAAAGTATGTGGACACGTGCTCGTCGAACATCTCATTCCAAAATCATGGGCATTAATATGCAGTTGGTCCCCTTTTGCTGCTATAACAGCCTCCACTCTTCTGGGAAGGCTTTAATATGGAGTTGGTCCCCCTCTTAGCAACACTCCCCGGTCAGAAGACGCTATCGTTAATAGGCGCTAAAGGTAGTTAGCATCGGGGCTCTTAGCAACACTCCCCGGTCAGAAGACGCTATCGTTAATAGTCGCTAAGGGTGGTTAGCATCGGGGCTCTTAGCAACACTCCCCGGTCAGAAGACGCTATCGTTAATAGTCGCTAAGGGTGGTTAGCATCGGGGCTCTTAGCAACACTCCCCCGGTCAGAAGATACTATTGTTAATAGGCGCTAAGGGTCGTTAGCATCGGGGCTCTTAGCAACACTCCCCCGGTCAGAAGATACTATTGTTAATAGGCGCTAAGGGTCGTTAGCATCGGGGCTCTTAGCAACACTCCCCCGGTCAGAAGATACTATTGTTAATAGGCGCTAAGGGTCGTTAGCATCGGGGCTCTTAGCAACACTCCCCCGGTCAGAAGATACTATTGTTAATAGGCGCTAAAGGTAGTTAGCATCGGGGCTCTTAGCAACACTCCCCCGGTCATAAGATACTATTGTTAATAGGCGCTAAAGGTAGTTAGCATCGGGGCTCTTAGCAACACTCCCCGGTCAGAAGATACTATTGTTAATAGGCGCTAAAGGTAGTTAGCATCGTGACTCTTAGCAACACCCCCCCCCCCCCCCCGATCAGAAGATACTATTGTTAATAGGAGCTAAGGGTCGTTAGCATCGTGACTCTTAGCAACACCCCCCCCCCCCCCCCCCCCCGATCAGAAGATACTATTGTTAATAGGAGCTAAAGGTAGTTAGCATCGGGGCTCTTAGCAACACTCCCCCGGTCAGAAGACACTATTGTTAATAGGCGCTAAAGGTAGTTAGCATCGGGGCTCTTAGCAACACTCCCCCGGTCAGAAGATACTATTGTTAATAGGAGCTAAAGGTAGTTAGCATCGGGGCTCTTAGCAACACTCCCCCGGTCAGAAGACACTATTGTTAATAGGCGCTAAAGGTAGTTAGCATCGGGGCTCTTAGCAACACTCCCCCGGTCAGAAGATACTATTGTTAATAGGAGCTAAGGGTCGTTAGCATCGGGGCTCTTAGCAACACTCCCCCGGTCAGAAGACGCTATCGTTAATAGTCGCTAAGGGTAGTTAGCATCGGGGCTCTTAGCAACACTCCCCCCGGTCAGAAGATACTATTGTTAATAGGCGCTAAAGGTAGTTAGCATCGGGGCTCTTAGCAACACTCCCCCGGTCAGAAGATACTATTGTTAATAGGAGCTAAGGGTCGTTAGCATCGAGGCTCTTAGCAACACACCCCCCGGTCAGAAGACACTATCGTTAATAGGCGCTAAAGGTAGTTAGCATCGGGGCTCTTAGCAACACTCCCCCCGGTCAGAAGATACTATTGTTAATAGGCGCTAAAGGTAGTTAGCATCGGGGCTCTTAGCAACACTCCCCCGATCAGAAGATACTATTGTTAATAGGAGCTAAGGGTCGTTAGCATCGAGGCTCTTAGCAACACTCCCCCCGGTCAGAAGATACTATTGTTAATAGGCGCTAAGGGTCGTTAGCATCGGGGCTCTTAGCAACACTCCCCCGATCAGAAGATACTATTGTTAGGCGCTAAAGGTAGTTAACATCTATGAATGGCGTAACTCAGACCCTTGTGTGTGTATGCCAGAACACAATGAAGTGACCATTGACCTGCCTGCAACAAAAACAACTCCTCTCCCTTATCTCACTATCTCTTCATTAACTCTGTGAGTGTATGTCACAGACGGAGAGGGAGATGGGTAGAGAGAGCGACAGACGGTATTTAGACTGTCAACACTACAACTATAAACCGGTCTTTAGACTGTCAACACTACAACTATAAACTGGTCTATAGACTGTCAACACTACAACTATAAACTGGTCTTTAGACTGTCAACCCTACAACTATAAACTGGTCTTAGACTGTCAACCCTACAACTATAAACTGGTCTTTAGACTGTCAACCCTACAACTATAAACTGGTCTTAGACTGTCAACACTACAACTATAAACTGGTCTATAGACTGTCAACACTACAACTATAAACCGGTCTTTAGACTGTCAACACTACAACTATAAACCGGTCTTTAGACTGTCAACACTACAACTATAAACTGGTCTTTAGACTGTCAACCCTACAACTATAAACCGGTCTTTAGACTGTCAACACTACAACTATAAACTGGTCTTAGACTGTCAACACTACAACTATAAACTGGTCTTAGACTGTCAACACTACAACTATAAACTGGTCTTTAGACTGTCAACACTACAACTATAAACTGGTCTTAGACTGTCAACACTACAACTATAAACTGGTCTTTAGACTGTCAACACTACAACTATAAACTGGTCTTTAGACTGTCAACACTACAACTATAAACTGGTCTTTAGACTGTCAACACTACAACTATAAACTGGTCTTAGACTGTCAACACTACAACTATAAACTGGTCTTTAGACTGTCAACACTACAACTATAAACTGGTCTTTAGACTGTCAACACTACAACTATAAACTGGTCTTAGACTGTCAACACTACAACTATAAACCGGTCTTTAGACTGTCAACACTACCAGTTTTGACAGTCTAAAGACCGGGTATGTCGGATCAGGTTTCTTTTCCCTGTGTCTGTCCCAGTTCCTCCAGCATTCTGCGATCGTAAATGTTTTTTCTTTTTCTCCCAAATCAACAATTTCACGCATATTAGGCAAGAGCTTACAAATGTGATCAATTACTGCATAAAACAGTCAAATCGTCGCAATTGTGTCGCATAAAACTGACCAATCACCGCACTAGAAAAAGAGGGCTCGCAATTTCAACCAATCCACTGCTCATTTACCGCATAATATGGTTCAATCAAGTCCAGAAACGTTTCCCCCTCGTCAGCGCAATTGTGATAAATTAAACAAAATCATTGCATACTGCCATGCAAAATATCAAAATTGCCGAGAGCAAAATCAAGCATTTTTTGGCCCACAAATATCACCCCCCAAAAAAATCACCAGGAAATCCTGGAGGAACTGGTCTTTCCTATAGCTGCAGATCTGATAAGTTAGGTAGAGATAGAGAGGTGGAGTATTGTGTTGATTGAATATTACCAGGATAAAAACCCACTAGAATATAGATGTGTTTTAATGAGATCAAATCACATGTTGTAGACCAACAGTTAAATGATTTACTTAAAGGGTCTTTTTTCCAACAATGCAGAGTTAAAGATAAAACAATATATAGAAATGGTAACAAGTCAAAATAACATGGCTGTATACAGAGAGTACCAGTACTGAGTCCATCTACCCCTATATACAGAGAGTACCAGTACTGAGTCCATCTACCCCTATATACAGAGAGTACCAGTACTGAGTCCATCTACCCTGTATACAGAGAGTACCAGTACTGAGTCCATCTACCCCTGTATACAGAGAGTACCAGTACTGAGTCCATCTACCCCTATATACAGAGAGTACCAGTACTGAGTCCATCTACCCTATATACAGAGAGTACCAGTACTGAGTCCATCTACCCCTATATACAGAGAGTACCAGTACTGAGTCCATCTACCCCTGTATACAGAGAGTACCAGTACTGAGTCCACGTACCCTATATACAGAGAGTACCAGTACTGAGTCCATCTACCCTGTATACAGAGAGTACCAGTACTGAGTCCATCTACCCTATATACAGAGAGTACCAGTACTGAGTCCATCTACCCCTATATACAGAGAGTACCAGTACTGAGTCCATCTACCCTATATACAGAGAGTACCAGTACTGAGTCCATCTACCCCTATATACAGAGAGTACCAGTACTGAGTCCATCTACCCTATATACAGAGAGTACCAGTACTGAGTCCATCTACCCCTATATACAGAGAGTACCAGTACTGAGTCCATCTACCCCTGTATACAGAGAGTACCAGTACTGAGTCCATCTACCCCTGTATACAGAGAGTACCAGTACTGAGTCCATCTACCCCTATATACAGAGAGTACCAGTACTGAGTCCATCTACCCCTGTATACAGAGAGTACCAGAGAGTACCAGAGAGTACCAGAGAGTACCAGTACTGAGTCCATCTACCCTATATACAGAGAGTACCAGTACTGAGTCCATCTACCCCTATATACAGAGAGTACCAGTACTGAGTCCATCTACCCTATATACAGAGAGTACCAGTACTGAGTCCATCTACCCCTATATACAGAGAGTACCAGAGAGTACCAGTACTGAGTCCACGTACCCTATATACAGAGAGTACCAGTACTGAGTCCATCTACCCCTATATACAGAGAGTACCAGTACTGAGTCCATCTACCCCTATATACAGAGAGTACCAGTACTGAGTCCATCTACCCCTGTATACAGAGAGTACCAGTACTGAGTCCATCTACCCTGTATACAGAGAGTACCAGTACTGAGTCCATCTACCCTATATACAGAGAGTACCAGTACTGAGTCCATCTACCCTATATACAGAGAGTACCAGTACTGAGTCCATCTACCCTATATACAGAGAGTACCAGTACTGAGTCCACGTACCCTATATACAGAGAGTACCAGTACTGAGTCCACGTACCCTATATACAGAGAGTACCAGTACTGAGTCCATCTACCCCTATATACAGAGAGTACCAGTACTGAGTCCATCTACCCTATATACAGAGAGTACCAGTACTGAGTCCATCTACCCCTATATACAGAGAGTACCAGTACTGAGTCCATCTACCCTATATACAGAGAGTACCAGTACTGAGTCCATCTACCCCTATATACAGAGAGTACCAGTACTGAGTCCATCTACCCCTATATACAGAGAGTACCAGTACTGAGTCCATCTACCCCATATACAGAGAGTACCAGTACTGAGTCCATCTACCCTATATACAGAGAGTACCAGTACTGAGTCCATCTACCCTATATACAGAGAGTACCAGAGAGTACCAGTACTGAGTCCATCTACCCCTATATACAGAGAGTACCAGAACTGAGTCCATCTACCCCTATATACAGAGAGTACCAGAACTGAGTCCATCTACCCCTATATACAGAGAGTACCAGTACTGAGTCCATCTACCCTATATACAGAGAGTACCAGTACTGAGTCCATCTACCCCTGTATACAGAGAGTACCAGTACTGAGTCCATCTACCCTGTATACAGAGAGTACCAGAGAGTACCAGTACTGAGTCCATCTACCCTATATACAGAGAGTACCAGTACTGAGTCCATCTACCCCTATATACAGAGAGTACCAGTACTGAGTCCATCTACCCTATATACAGAGAGTACCAGTACTGAGTCCATCTACCCTGTATACAGAGAGTACCAGTACTGAGTCCATCTACCCCTATATACAGAGAGTACCAGTACTGAGTCCATCTACCCCTATATACAGAGAGTACCAGTACTGAGTCCATCTACCCTATATACAGAGAGTACCAGTACTGAGTCCATCTACCCTATATACAGAGAGTACCAGTACTGAGTCCATCTACCCTATATACAGAGAGTACCAGTACTGAGTCCATCTACCCTATATACAGAGAGTACCAGTACTGAGTCCATCTACCCCTATATACAGAGAGTACCAGTACTGAGTCCATCTACCCTATATACAGAGAGTACCAGTACTGAGTCCATCTACCCCTGTATACAGAGAGTACCAGAACTGAGTCCATCTACCCTATATACAGAGAGTACCAGAGAGTACCAGTACTGAGTCCATCTACCCTATATACAGAGAGTACCAGTACTGAGTCCATCTACCCTATATACAGAGAGTACCAGAGAGTACCAGTACTGAGTCCACGGACCCTATATACAGAGAGTACCAGTACTGAGTCCATCTACCCTATATACAGAGAGTACCAGTACTGAGTCCATCTACCCTATATACAGAGAGTACCAGAGAGTACCAGTACTGAGTCCATCTACCCTATATACAGAGAGTACCAGTACTGAGTCCATCTACCCCTATATACAGAGAGTACCAGTACTGAGTCCATCTACCCCATATACAGAGAGTACCAGTACTGAGTCCACGTACCCTATATACAGAGAGTACCAGTACTGAGTCCATCTACCCTGTATACAGAGAGTACCAGTACTGAGTCCATCTACCCCTATATACAGAGAGTACCAGTACTGAGTCCATCTACCCTATATACAGAGAGTACCAGAACTGAGTCCACGTACCCTATATACAGAGAGTACCAGTACTGAGTCCATCTACCCTATATACAGAGAGTACCAGTACTGAGTCCATCTACCCTATATACAGAGAGTACCAGTACTGAGTCCATCTACCCTATATACAGAGAGTACCAGTACTGAGTCCACGTACCCTATATACAGAGAGTACCAGTACTGAGTCCACGTACCCTATATACAGAGAGTACCAGTACTGAGTCCACGTACCCCTATATACAGAGAGTACCAGAACTGAGTCCACGTACCCCTATATACAGAGAGTACCAGTACTGAGTCCATCTACCCTATATACAGAGAGTACCAGTACTGAGTCCATCTACCCCTATATACAGAGAGTACCAGTACTGAGTCCATCTACCCTATATACAGAGAGTACCAGAGAGTACCAGTACTGAGTCCATCTACCCTATATACAGAGAGTACCAGTACTGAGTCCATCTACCCTATATACAGAGAGTACCAGTACTGAGTCCACGTACCCTATATACAGAGAGTACCAGTACTGAGTCCATCTACCCTATATACAGAGAGTACCAGTACTGAGTCCATCTACCCTGTATACAGAGAGTACCAGTACTGAGTCCATCTACCCTGTATACAGAGAGTACCAGTACTGAGTCCATCTACCCTGTATACAGAGAGTACCAGTACTGAGTCCATCTACCCTATATACAGAGAGTACCAGTACTGAGTCCATCTACCCTATATACAGAGAGTACCAGTACTGAGTCCATCTACCCTATATACAGAGAGTACCAGTACTGAGTCCATCTACCCTATATACAGAGAGTACCAGTACTGAGTCCACGTACCCTATATACAGAGAGTACCAGTACTGAGTCCATCTACCCCTATATACAGAGAGTACCAGTACTGAGTCCATCTACCCCTATATACAGAGAGTACCAGTACTGAGTCCATCTACCCCTATATACAGAGAGTACCAGTACTGAGTCCATCTACCCTATATACAGAGAGTACCAGTACTGAGTCCATCTACCCCTATATACAGAGAGTACCAGTACTGAGTCCATCTACCCCTATATACAGAGAGTACCAGTACTGAGTCCACGTACCCTATATACAGAGAGTACCAGTACTGAGTCCATCTACCCTATATACAGAGAGTACCAGTACTGAGTCCATCTACCCTATATACAGAGAGTACCAGTACTGAGTCCATCTACCCCTATATACAGAGAGTACCAGTACTGAGTCCATCTACCCTATATACAGAGAGTACCAGTACTGAGTCCATCTACCCCTATATACAGAGAGTACCAGTACTGAGTCCATCTACCCTATATACAGAGAGTACCAGTACTGAGTCCATCTACCCTATATACAGAGAGTACCAGTACTGAGTCCATCTACCCCTATATACAGAGAGTACCAGTACTGAGTCCATCTACCCCTATATACAGAGAGTACCAGTACTGAGTCCATCTACCCTATATACAGAGAGTACCAGAGAGTACCAGTACTGAGTCCATCTACCCCTATATACAGAGAGTACCAGAGAGTACCAGTCCTGAGTCCATCTACCCCTATATACAGAGAGTACCAGTACTGAGTCCATCTACCCCTATATACAGAGAGTACCAGTACTGAGTCCATCTACCCTATATACAGAGAGTACCAGTACTGAGTCCATCTACCCTATATACAGAGAGTACCAGTACTGAGTCCATCTACCCCTATATACAGAGAGTACCAGTACTGAGTCCATCTACCCTGTATACAGAGAGTACCAGTACTGAGTCCATCTACCCCTATATACAGAGAGTACCAGTACTGAGTCCATCTACCCTATATACAGAGAGTACCAGTACTGAGTCCACGTACCCCTATATACAGAGAGTACCAGTACTGAGTCCATCTACCCTATATACAGAGAGTACCAGTACTGAGTCCATCTACCCCTATATACAGAGAGTACCAGTACTGAGTCCATCTACCCCTATATACAGAGAGTACCAGTACTGAGTCCATCTACCCTATATACAGAGAGTACCAGTACTGAGTCCACGTACCCTATATACAGAGAGTACCAGTACTGAGTCCATCTACCCTATATACAGAGAGTACCAGTACTGAGTCCACATACCCTATATACAGAGAGTACCAGTACTGAGTCCATCTACCCCTATATACAGAGAGTACCAGAGAGTACCAGTACTGAGTCCATCTACCCCTGTATACAGAGAGTACCAGTACTGAGTCCATCTACCCTATATACAGAGAGTACCAGTACTGAGTCCATCTACCCTATATACAGAGAGTACCAGTACTGAGTCCACGTACCCTATATACAGAGAGTACCAGTACTGAGTCCACGTACCCTATATACAGAGAGTACCAGTACTGAGTCCATCTACCCCTATATACAGAGAGTACCAGTACTGAGTCCATCTACCCTATATACAGAGAATACCAGTACTGAGTCCATCTACCCTATATACAGAGAGTACCAGTACTGAGTCCATCTACCCCATATACAGAGAGTACCAGTACTGAGTCCATCTACCCTGTATACAGAGAGTACCAGTACTGAGTCCATCTACCCTATATACAGAGAGTACCAGTACTGAGTCCATCTACCCCTATATACAGAGTGCCAGAGAGTACCAGTACTGAGTCCATCTACCCCTATATACAGAGAGTACCAGTACTGAGTCCATCTACCCTATATACAGAGAGTACCAGTACTGAGTCCATCTACCCTGTATACAGAGAGTACCAGTACTGAGTCCATCTACCCTATATACAGAGAGTACCAGTACTGAGTCCACATACCCTATATACAGAGAGTACCAGTACTGAGTCCATCTACCCCTGTATACAGAGAGTACCAGTACTGAGTCCATCTACCCCTGTATACAGAGAGTACCAGTACTGAGTCCATCTACCCCTATATACAGAGAGTACCAGTACTGAGTCCATCTACCCCTATATACAGAGAGTACCAGTACTGAGTCCATCTACCCCTGTATACAGAGAGTACCAGTACTGAGTCCATCTACCCTATATACAGAGAGTACCAGTACTGAGTCCATCTACCCCTATATACAGAGAGTACCAGTACTGAGTCCATCTACCCCTATATACAGAGAGTACCAGTACTGAGTCCATCTACCCCTGCATTAGTAGGGTAGAGTCAGTGTGACTGGTCTCAGTGTGTCGGGTAGAGTCCAGTGTGTCGGGTAGAGTCCAGTGTGTGGGTAGAGTCCAGAGTCCTGTCGGTTCCAGACTTGGTGCATCTGTACAGCTTGCCGTGCGGTAGGAAGTGGGACCTGAGTGGAGAAGATTTGGGAGTACCTGTGTAACAGTATAGCTTCCCGTTCCTCGTCCCTACCTGGGCTCGAACCAGGGACCCTCTGAACCAGGGACCCTCGCCCTTACCTGGGCTCGAACCAGGGACCCTCTGAACCAGGGGCCCTCGCCCCTACCTGGGCTCGAACCAGGGACCCTCGCCCCTACCTGGGCTCAAACCAGGGACCCTCGCCCCTACCTGGGCTCGAACCAGGGACCCTCTGAACCAGGGACCCTCGCCCTTACCTGGGCTCGAACCAGGGACCCTCGCCCCTACCTGGGCTCGAACCAGGGACCCTCGCCCCTACCTGGGCTCGAACCAGGGACCCTCGCCCCTACCTGGGCTCAAACCAGGGACCCTCGCCCCTACCTGGGCTCGAACCAGGGACCCTCGCCCCTACCTGGGCTCGAACCAGGGACCCTCGCCCCTACCTGGGCTCGAACCAGGGACCCTCGCCCCTACCTGGGCTCGAACCAGGGACCCTCGCCCCTACCTGGGCTCGAACCAGGGACCCTCGCCCCTACCTGGGCTCGAACCAGGGACCCTCGCCCCTACCTGGGCTCGAACCAGGGACCCTCGCCCCTACCTGGGCTCGAACCAGGGACCCTCGCCCCTACCTGGGCTCGAACCAGGGACCCTCGCCCCTACCTGGGCTCGAACCAGGGACCCTCGCCCCTACCTGGGCTCGAACCAGGGACCCTCTGAACCAGGGACCCTCGCCCTTACCTGGGCTCGAACCAGGGACCCTCGCCCCTACCCGGGCTCGAACCAGGGACCCTCTGAACCAGGGACCCTCGCCCCTACCTGGGCTCGAACCAGGGACCCTCTGCACACATCAACAACTGACACACACGAAGCATCGTTGCCCATCGCTCCACAAAAGCCGCGGCCCTTGCAGAGCAAAGGGGGAACAACTACTTCAAGGTCTCTGAGCGAGTGACGTCACCGATTGAAACGCTATTAGCGCGCACCACCGCTAACTAGCTAGCCATTTCACATCGGTTACACAATATTATAACAAACATAATTTGTTCACTTGCTCCACAGTACATTAAATACATGTAGTTTATAGCCGGCCTTAACGTTATAGTGCCTGTAGCCAGCTAGCCTGCTACGTTAGGTTAGTAGTCTACAGTACATGTAGTTTATAGCCAGCCTTAACGTTATAGTGCCTGTAGCCAGCTAGCCTGCTACGTTAGGTTAGTAGTCTACAGTACATTAAATAAATGTAGTTTATAGCCAGCCTTAACGTTATAGTGCCTGTAGCCAGCTAGCCAGCTACGTCAGGTTAGTAGCCTACAGTACAATAAATACATGTAGTTTATAGCCAGCCTTAACGTTATAGTGCCTGTAGCCAGCTAGCCTGCTACGTTAGGTTAGTAGTCCACAGTACATGTAGTTTATAGCCAGCCTTAACGTTATAGTGCCTGTAGCCAGCTAGCCTGCTACGTTAGGTTAGTAGTCTACAGTACATGTAGTTTATAGCCAGCCTTAACGTTATAGTGCCTGTAGCCAGCTAGCCTGCTACGTTAGGTTAGTAGTCTACAGTACATTAAATACATGTAGTTTATAGCCAGCCTTAACATTATAGTGCCTGTAGCCAGCTAGCCTGCTACGTTAGGTTAGTAGTCTACAGTACATGTAGTTTATAGCCAGCCTTAACGTTATAGTGCCTGTAGCCAGCTAGCCCGCTACGTCAGGTTAGTAGTCTACAGTACATGTAGTTTATAGCCAGCCTTAACATTATAGTGCCTGTAGCCAGCTAGCCTGCTACGTTAGGTTAGTAGTCTACAGTACATGTAGTTTATAGCCAGCCTTAACGTTATAGTGCCTGTAGCCCGCTACGTTAGGTTAGTAGTCTACAGTACATGTAGTTTATAGCCAGCCTTAACGTTATAGTGCCTGTAGCCCGCTACGTTAGGTTAGTAGTCTACAGTACATGTAGTTTATAACCAGCCTTAACGTTACAGTGCCTGTAGCCAGCTAGCCTGCTACGTTAGGTTAGTAGTCTACAGTACATGTAGTTTATAGCCAGCCTTAACGTTATAGTGCCTGTAGCCAGCTAGCCTGCTACGTTAGGTTAGTAGTCCACAGTACATGTAGTTTATAGCCAGCCTTAACGTTATAGTGCCTGTAGCCAGCTAGCCTGCTACGTTAGGTTAGTAGTCTACAGTACATGTAGTTTATAGCCAGCCTTAACGTTATAGTGCCTGTAGCCAGCTAGCCTGCTACGTTAGGTTAGTAGTCTACAGTACATGTAGTTTATAGCCAGCCTTAACGTTATAGTGCCTGTAGCCCGCTACGTTAGGTTAGTAGTCTACAGTACATGTAGTTTATAGCCAGCCTTAACGTTATAGTGCCTGTAGCCAGCTAGCCTGCTACGTTAGGTTAGTAGTCTACAGTACATTAAATAAATGTAGCTTATAGCCAGCCTTAACGTTATAGTGCCTGTAGCCAGCTAGTCCGCTACGTTAGGTTAGTAGTCTACAGTACATGTAGTTTATAGCCAGCCTTAACGTTATAGTGCCTGTAGCCAGCTAGCCCGCTACGTCAGGTTAGTAGTCTACAGTACATGTAGTTTATAGCCAGCCTTAACGTTATAGTGCCTGTAGCCAGCTAGCCCGCTACGTTAGGTTAGTAGCCTACAGTACATGTAGTTTATAGCCAGCCTTAACGTTATAGTGCCTGTAGCCAGCTACGTTAGGTTAGTAGTCTACAGTACATGTAGTTTATAGCCAGCCTTAACGTTATAGTGCCTGTAGCCAGCTAGTCCGCTACGTCAGGTTAGTAGCTGGCCTTCCTGGAATTGAAAAAGTAAATGTTATTTGCAGGACAAACATGGTAAATGAACCTTCCGTTTAAAACCTGTTATGTCGATACTTTAACATGTTCCTCGTGGTGAGACCCCTCTGTTGGCATCGACTGGCGGTCAAACTAATTTAAACATTTACCGAACTAGTTAGAAAACGTACATCTCCACACTACTAGTTGAGCTGGGGTGTCACTACAGACCCTGGTTCGAATCCAGGCCGTATCACAACCGGTCGTGATTGGGAGTCCCAGAGGGCGGCGCACAATTGGCCCAGCGTCGTCCGGGTCTGGCCGGTGTAGGCCATCATTGTAAATAAGACACGTCTGGATAAGGCTCTGTAATAAACCATTTATATAGCATTTATACAAGTGTTCGTTCACTATTTATTAATCATCAACCCCAAATCTATTAACCATTTACTAATCATTAGTAAAAGTATTTTTTTGCAGTCCCTAATCTAAAATGAGTATGATTTATTAAATGTTTTGAGTGACCAGTGTAATTTCTCACTAAAAGACGAGCAACATTGGTACCCGAGTAACAGCAATAATCAGCACAGAACACAGGATGTTTAAGGAAAATATACATTTGTGCCTAGCTTTAGTAAAACATTAACAAATGTGGAAGTAACAATGAGCAAAAACAGTTTATAAATGATTTATTACAGACCCTTAATATAAAGTTATCCACATTTGAAGCACCTTTGATTTCTGGGTAAAAAACTAAAAGTTAAAAAACAAAGAAAATGGAGAACATTTATTTTTGCAGAATTTTTTTATTTTTTAATCTTCAAAACAAAAGAGGGGGAAAAAATAAAATAAAAACGTCCCTCCTTCATTCAGATGGTAGTTTAAATTAAAACAGAGGTCATTTGCAACACAAAATAAAAAACAAAAAGGACCTTGGGTTGATGAATCTTCACAGTGCAATAAACATGGAACCTTTTAAATCCAATACGTGACCCTCAACACTCTCCAGTGGATCTCTACCCCCAGTCCAGCTTCAACTAACAACAATACTCACATATTGTCATAATTGTGTAAATATAATTCATTCAGGTATCATAAGACACTACTACCTCTAGGGTTGAACAACTCTGGTAACCCCCCCCCCCCCCCGAAAATAATCCCAGATTCCTGAAATCAAGAAGGAAATCTGGGGAATTATGGGAAATCATTTTGCAAAACATAGGCCTACAATGACCTCTAGGGCACTCTAGCTCAGTCTCTCTACAGCAGAGTAACATAGACCTACAAATCAAATCTGGGGGGAGGGGCCGGGGGGGGACGACAAATAAAATATGGGGGGAGGGGCCAGGGGGGGGACGACAAATAAAATATGGGGGGAGGGGCCGGGGGGGGACAAATCAAATCTGGGGGGAGGGGCCGGGGGGGGGACAAATCAAATCTGGGGGGAGGGGTCGGGGGGGGACAAATCAAATCTGGGGGGAGGGGTCGGGGGGGGGGACAAATCAAATCTGGGGGGAGGGGCCCGGGGGGGGACAAAATCAAGGTTTAGCAATTACATTCTTTTTTATAAACACAAAAAATTTAAATCAAAGTTGGAAGCATCATTCAAGTAAACCGACTCGTCCAAGCAACAGCCAATGTTGAGCAGAGTCTAAAAATTAATGTTTTATACATCAGCCTTAAAGTCATTAAATTAATTCAAATCCTCAGCAACCCCCCCCCCCCCAGATAAAGTGTTGAAGTAGACAACTTGCAGAGCGGTTTGAAGTCCTCTATACGATCTACACTACGGGGTCCCGTCACAAATGACACCCACATCCCCTACATAGTGCCCTATATAGGGGATATGGGCCCTGGTCAAAAGGAGGGCCCTGTATAGGGGGTATGGGCCCTGGTCAAAAGGAGTGCCCTGTATAGGGAGTAGGTATTTGGAATACAGGCTGTGTGACGCCTCTGAGACCTTCTCACTGACAGGAGGGCGAGGAAGAAAAAAAAAAAAATCTCTTTCCTACAAAATGGCACCCTATTCCCTTCTTAGTGCACTAGGGTTTGTCCAAAACCTTTAGGTCGTGCACTAGTTAGGGAATAAGGTTTGGGCCACGAGCCTTGGGGCTGAAACGTGGTTCGAAAACGCTTCACAACGAAATGTCTCATAAGGCTACGCTAGCCATTTGGTCTTCTCCTCTTCTCTCCTCCTCCTCCTCTTCTTCTCTCTCTCTGGTATTGTCCTTGTTCTTCTTGTTCTTCTTCTTGTGTTTGTGTTTCAGTCCTGTGACGTCTCCCTCCTCAGCGTCCAGGCTCGCCTGTCTCTTCTGTTTTCTCTCTTTCTTCTTTTTCTTCTTCTTGTCTTTTTTATCTTTCTTCTTCTTGTCTTTCTTGTTGCCCAGGCTACCGACAGAGCTGGCGCTGCTGCTACGACTTCTGCTGCTACCCCCATGCACCGCTCGCTCTCCCTCCAACCCTCGCTCTCCCTCCACCGCTCTCTGTCCGCCCACTTTTTTCTCTCCCTCCTCCTCCCCCCTGTCCTCCCCCTCTGAGATCTCTCCCTCGCTGTAGTCAGGTTCGAAGGCTGCCTCATCAGTCTCTCTGACCAGGTCAGAAGGAGATTTGGAAGAAGGGACCGAGGGAGGAGGTATTACTTTAGGGTGCTCTCTCTCTCCCTCCTTCTCCCTATCCACCCTTTTCTCTCCCTCCTCCTTCCTATCCACCCTTTTCTCTCTCTTCTTCTCCCTATCCACCCTTTTCTCTCTCTCCTTCTCCCTATCCACCCCTTTCTCTCCCTCCTTCTCCCTATCCACCCATTTCTCTCTCTCCTTCTCCCTATCCACCCTTTTCTCTCCCTCCTTCTCCCTATCCACCCTTTTCTCCCTATCCACCCTTTTCTCTCTCTCCTTCTCCCTATCCACCCTTTTCTCTCTCTCCTCCTCCCTATCCACCCTTTTCTCTCTCTCCTTCTCCCTATCCACCCTTTTCTCTCTCTCCTCCTCCCTATCCACCCTTTTCTCTCTCTCCTCCTCTCTCTCCTTCTCCATCTTCTCCCTCATCTTTTGCATCTGCCACTCTCTCTCTTTCTTTCTCTCTCTCTCTCTGACAGCTCGGGGCACCCCTGCCCTGTTGTCAGTCCTGGGGGGCTGTAGAAGTGAGGCTGGGTGTTGAGGGAGCTTTCCACAGCCGCTCATCTCCTTCTCTAGGTTTCCTAGGCTGGCCTGCTGGCTTTGTGTCCCCGCCGAGGAGCACTCTGCTCTGGGTTCTTCTCCCTCAGCCTTCACCCTCCCGGGCTGGTTCTCCATGGAGCTGGAGACCTGAGGAGAGGGGTATATGTCCTGTGTCGTGTCCCCGCCAGGGCTGCTCTCGCTGGGTCTGGTGGGCTCAGAGGATCTCTGGGTGCCGGAGGAGAAGGAGGAGGAGGGGTCAGATGGAGGTGGGTCTCTCTCGGAGACGGGAGAGGTACTGCCTAGCTCGCCGTGGTCTTTGTGTTCTCTGGTGGTCTCCTGGTCTTCCGGTGGTCTACGGTCCGTAGAGTTGGTGTTACGGTCAATGGTGGACGAGTTATGGTCGTTGTTGTCTTTGTGGTCGAAGTGGTCTCTCTGCTTGTAGTCTCTGTGCTCCCTGGCTCTGGGGTCCGGGGCTCTGGGGTCCGGGGCTCTGGGGTCCGGGGCTCTGGGGTCCGGGGCTCTGGGGTCCGGGGCTCTGGGGTCCGGTGGTCTGCGGTCAGAGGTTGCTTTGTGGTCCCTGGATGAAGAAACGGGTTTACGATCGCGTGAGTAAGAGTGTGAGGAGGAAGAGGAGCTCTTTTCACTGCTGTGGTCGCTCCCTCTCTCTCCAGTCCTCTCTCCTTCTCTCCTCTCTCTCTCCGGCCGCTGAGAGGAGCTCTTTTCACTGCTGTGGTCGCTCCCTCTCTCCCCAGTCCTCTCTCCTTCTCTCCTCTCTCGCCTCTCTCTCTCCGGCCGCTGAGAGGAGCTCTTTTCACTGCTGTGGTCAGTCCCTCTCTCCCCAGTCCTCTCTCCTTCTCTCCTCTCTCTCCTCTCTCTCTCCGGCCGCTGAGAGGAAGAGGGAATCTTTCTCGGTCTGTCCATATCTTTGTCAGAGGCGCGGCTGTGTTCCCTTTCTCTCTCTTTCCCCCGCTCTCTGTCCCGTTCTTTATCCCTTTCCCTCTCTCTCTCCCGCTCCTTTAACCGATCTCTCTCTCTCTCCATCTCTCCGTCTTTCTCAGTAGGTTTGTGGTCTCCGGAGTGTTTTCCATCCTGCAGGCCGTCTTCTCTGTCTCTGCCACTAGAGGGGGACATAGTTCTCTCTGGCTCGGGAAAGGTACAAACCCTCTCTTTCCTTCGCCCTGCCTCTGTCTCCGTTGTCACGGGGATGTGGGGTCCAGGGGGGAAAGGGAGGGATGGGGCGAGCGGGGGGCGGAGTTGAACCCTGACCCCTCCTTCCTCTTCTTCTGATTCGTAGTCCTCCTTCTCCCACTTGGAGCGAGGGACCTGGAGGAGGAGAGAAGAGAACATCTGCCTGTGTGAGATGTGTCTCCTGTATGAGTACTATCTAGTCTAACAGGTGTAGAGCTGTGTGTGTCTCCTGTATGAGTACTATCTAGTCTAACAGGTGTAGAGCTGTGTGTGTCTTACCTGTATGAGTACTATCTAGTCTAACAGGTGTAGAGCTGTTTGTCTTACCTGTATGAGTACTATCTAGTCTAACAGGTGTAGAGCTGTGTGTCTCCTGTATGAGTACTATCTAGTCTAACAGGTGTAGAGCTGTGTGTCTTACCTGTATGAGTACTATCTAGTGTAACAGGTGTAGAGCTGTGTGTGTCTTACCTGTATGAGTACTATCTAGTCTAACAGGTGTAGAGCTGTGTGTCTCCTGTATGAGTACTATCTAGTCTAACAGGTATAGAGCTGTGTGTCTCCTGTATGAGTACTATCTAGTCTAACAGGTGTAGAGCTGTGTGTGTCTTACCTGTATGAGAACTATCTAGTCTAACAGGTGTAGAGCTGTGTGTCTCCTGTATGAGTACTATCTAGTCTAACAGGTGTAGAGCTGTGTGTCTCCTGTATGAGTACTATCTAGTCTAACAGGTGTAGAGCTGTGTGTCTCCTGTATGAGTACTATCTAGTATAACAGGTGTAGAGCTGTGTATCTCCTGTATGAGTACTATCTAGTCTAACAGGTGTAGAGCTGTATGAGTACTATCTAGTCTAACAGGTGTAGAGCTGTGTGTCTTACCTGTATGAGTACTATCTAGTCTAACAGGTGTAGAGCTGTGTGTGTCTCCTGTATGAGTACTATCTAGTCTAACAGGTGTAGAGCTGTGTGTGTCTTACCTGTATGAGTACTATCTAGTCTAACAGGTGTAGAGCTGTGTGTGTCTTACCTGTATGAGTACTATCTAGTCTAACAGGTGTAGAGCTGTGTGTCTCCTGTATGAGTACTATCTAGTGTAACAGGTGTAGAGCTGTGTGTGTCTTACCTGTATGAGTACTATCTAGTGTAACAGGTGTAGAGCTGTGTGTGTCTTACCTGTATGAGTACTATCTAGTGTAACAGGTGTAGAGCTGTGTGTGTCTTACCTGTATGAGTACTATCTAGTGTAACAGGTGTAGAGCTGTGTGTGTCTTACCTGTATGAGTACTATCTAGTGTAACAGGTGTAGAGCTGTGTGTGTCTTACCTGTATGAGTACTATCTAGTGTAACAGGTGTAGAGCTGTGTGTGTCTTACCTGTATGAGTACTATCTAGTGTAACAGGTGTAGAGCTGTGTGTGTCTTACCTGTATGAGTACTATCTAGTGTAACAGGTGTAGAGCTGTGTGTGTCTCCTGTATGAGTACTATCTAGTCTAACAGGTGTAGAGCTGTGTGTGTCTTACCTGTATGAGTACTATCTAGTCTAACAGGTGTAGAGCTGTGTGTCTCCTGTATGAGTACTATCTAGTCTAACAGGTGTAGAGCTGTGTGTCTCCTGTATGAGTACTATCTAGTCTAACAGGTGTAGAGCTGTATGAGTACTATCTAGTATAACAGGTGTAGAGCTGTGTGTCTCCTGTATGAGTACTATCTAGTCTAACAGGTGTAGAGCTCTGTGTCTTACCTGTATGAGTACTATCTAGTGTAACAGGTGTAGAGCTGTGTGTGTCTTACCTGTATGAGTACTATCTAGTGTAACAGGTGTAGAGCTGTGTGTGTCTTACCTGTATGAGTACTATCTAGTGTAACAGGTGTAGAGCTGTGTGTGTCTTACCTGTATGAGTACTATCTAGTGTAACAGGTGTAGAGCTGTGTGTGTCTTACCTGTATGAGTACTATCTAGTCTAACAGGTGTAGAGCTGTGTGTGTCTTACCTGTATGAGTACTATCTAGTCTAACAGGTGTAGAGCTGTGTGTGTCTTACCTGTATGAGTACTATCTAGTGTAACAGGTGTAGAGCTGTGTGTGTCTTACCTGTATGAGTACTATCTAGTGTAACAGGTGTAGAGCTGTGTGTGTCTTACCTGTATGAGTACTATCTAGTCTAACAGGTGTAGAGCTGTGTGTGTCTCCTGTATGAGTACTATCTAGTATAACAGGTGTAGAGCTGTGTGTCTCCTGTATGAGTACTATCTAGTATAACAGGTGTAGAGCTGTGTGTGTCTTACCTGTATGAGTACTATCTAGTCTAACAGGTGTAGAGCTGTGTGTCTTACCTGTATGAGTACTATCTAGTCTAACAGGTGTAGAGCTGTGTGTCTCCTGTATGAGTACTATCTAGTCTAACAGGTATAGAGCTGTGTGTCTCCTGTATGAGAACTATCTAGTCTAACAGGTGTAGAGCTGTGTGTGTCTTACCTGTATGAGTACTATCTAGTCTAACAGGTGTAGAGCTGTGTGTGTCTCCTGTATAAGTACTATCTAGTCTAACAGGTGTAGAGCTGTGTGTGTCTCCTGTATGAGTACTATCTAGTCTAACAGGTGTAGAGCTGTGTGTGTCTTACCTGTATGAGTACTATCTAGTCTAACAGGTGTAGAGCTGTGTGTGTGTCGTACCTGTATGAGTACTATCTAGTCTAACAGGTGTAGAGCTGTGTGTCTCCTGTATGAGTACTATCTAGTCTAACAGGTGTAGAGCTGTGTGTGTCTTACCTGTATGAGTACTATCTAGTCTAACAGGTGTAGAGCTGTGTGTCTCCTGTATGAGTACTATCTAGTCTAACAGGTGTAGAGCTGTGTGTGTCTTACCTGTATGAGTACTATCTAGTCTAACAGGTGTAGAGCTGTGTGTCTCCTGTATGAGTACTATCTAGTCTAACAGGTGTAGAGCTGTGTGTGTCTTACCTGTATGAGTACTATCTAGTCTAACAGGTGTAGTGCTGTGTGTGTCTCCTGTATGAGTACTATCTAGTCTAACAGGTGTAGAGCTGTGTGTGTCTTACCTGTATGAGTACTATCTAGTCTAACAGGTGTAGAGCTGTGTGTCTTACCTGTATGAGTACTATCTAGTATAACAGGTGTAGAGCTCTGTGTCTTACCTGTATGAGTACTATCTAGTCTAACAGGTGTAGAGCTGTGTGTCTTACCTGTATGAGTACTATCTAGTATAACAGGTGTAGAGCTGTGTGTCTTACCTGTATGAGTACTATATGGCCGTCAGCAGGTGTCGAGCTGTGTGTCTTACCTGTATGAGTACTATCTAGTCTAACAGGTGTAGTGCTGTGTGTCTTACCTGTATGAGTACTATCTAGTCTAACAGGTGTAGAGCTGTGTGTCTTACCTGTATGAGTACTATCTAGTCTAACAGGTGTAGAGCTGTGTGTCTTACCTGTATGAGTACTATCTAGTCTAACAGGTGTAGAGCTGTTTGTCTTACCTGTATGAGTACTATCTAGTGTAACAGGTATAGAGCTGTGTGTCTCCTGTATGAGTACTATCTAGTCTAACAGGTGTAGAGCTGTGTGTCTTACCTGTATGAGTACTATCTAGTCTAACAGGTGTAGAGCTGTGTGTCTTACCTGTATGAGTACTATATGGCCGTCAGCAGGTGTCGAGATGTCGTTGGTGTATTCCTCCAGTGTTTTAACGACCGTCTTCCTCTGCTCTGCTCTGCCCTCTGCTCCATCACCACACACAGGACTACTGCCCCCTGGTGGACTGGTGCTGTATTACACAACAACACATAGTTAATATAGACACCTCCACCACACAGGACTACTGCCCCCTGGTGGACTGGTGCTGTATTACACAACAACACATAGTTAATATAGACACCTCCACCGCACAGGACTACTGCCCCCTGGTGGACTGGTGCTGTATTACACAACAACACATAGTTAATATAGACACCTCCACCTCCACCACACAGGACTACTGCCCCCTGGTGGACTGGTGCTGTATTACACAACAACACATAGTTAATATAGACACCTCCACCGCACAGGACTACTGCCCCCTGGTGGACTGGTGCTGTATTACACAACAACACATAGTTAATATAGACACCTCCTCCTCCACCACACAGGACTACTGCCCCCTGGTGGACTGGTGCTGTATTACACAACACATAGTTAATATAGACACCTCCTCCTCCACCACACAGGACTACTGCCCCCTGGTGGACTGGTGCTGTATTACACAACAACACATAGTTAATATAGACACCTCCTCCTCCACCACACAGGACTACTGCCCCCTGGTGGACTGGTGCTGTATTACACAACAACACATAGTTAATATAGACACCTCCTCCTCCACCACACAGGACTACTGCCCCCTGGTGGACTGGTGCTGTATTACACAACAACACATAGTTAATATAGACACCTCCTCCTCCACCACACAGGACTACTGCCCCCTGGTGGACTGGTGCTGTATAACACAACAACACATAGTTAATATAGACACCTCCACCGCACAGGACTACTGCCCCCTGGTGGACTGGTGCTGTATTACACAACAACACATAGTTAATATAGACACCTCCTCCTCCTCCTCCACACAGGACTACTGCCCCCTGGTGGACTGGTGCTGTATTACACAACAACACATAGTTAATATAGACACCTCCACCTCCTCCACACAGGACTACTGCCCCCTGGTGGACTGGTGCTGTATTACACAACAACACATAGTTAATATAGACACCTCCTCCTCCACCACACAGGACTACTGCCCCCTGGTGGACTGGTGCTGTATTACACAACAACACATAGTTAATATAGACACCTCCTCCTCCTCCAAACAGGACTACTGCCCCCTGGTGGACTGGTGCTGTATTACACAACACATAGTTAATATAGACACCTCCACCACACAGGACTACTGCCCCCTGGTGGACTGGTGCTGTATTACACAACAACACATAGTTAATATAGACACCTCCTCCTCCACCACACATGACTACTGCCCCCTGGTGGACTGGTGCTGTATTACACAACAACACATAGTTAATATAGACACCTCCACCTCCACCACACAGGACTACTGCCCCCTGGTGGACTGGTGCTGTATTACACAACAACACATAGTTAATATAGACACCTCCTCCTCCACCACACAGGACTACTGCCCCCTGGTGGACTGGTGCTGTATTACACAACAACACATAGTTAATATAGACACCTTCTCCACCACACAGGACTACTGCCCCCTGGTGGACTGGTGCTGTATTACACAACAACACATAGTTAATATAGACACCTCCACCTCCTCCACACAGGACTACTGCCCCCTGGTGGACTGGTGCTGTATTACACAACAACACATAGTTAATATAGACACCTCCTCCTCCACCACACATGACTACTGCCCCCTGGTGGACTGGTGCTGTATTACACAACAACACATAGTTAATATAGACACCTCCACCTCCACCACACAGGACTACTGCCCCCTGGTGGACTGGTGCTGTATTACACAACAACACATAGTTAATATAGACACCTCCTCCTCCACCACACAGGACTACTGCCCCCTGGTGGACTGGTGCTGTATTACACAACAACACATAGTTAATATAGACACCTTCTCCTCCACCACACAGGACTACTGCCCCCTGGTGGACTGGTGCTGTATTACACAACAACACATAGTTAATATAGACACCTCCACCTCCTCCACACAGGACTACTGCCCCCTGGTGGACTGGTGCTGTATTACACAACAACACATAGTTAATATAGACACCTCCTCCTCCACCACACAGGACTACTGCCCCCTGGTGGACTGGTGCTGTATTACACAACACAAGGTTAATATAGACACCTCCACCACACAGGACTACTGCCCCCTGGTGGACTGGTGCTGTATTACACAACACATAGTTAATATAGACACCTTCTCCTCCTCCTCACAGGACTACTGCCCCCTGGTGGACTGGTGCTGTATTACACAACAACACATAGTTAATATAGACACCTCCTCCTCCACCACACAGGACTACTGCCCCCTGGTGGACTGGTGCTGTATTACACAACAACACATAGTTAATATAGACACCTCCACCTCCACCACACAGGACTACTGCCCCCTGGTGGACTGGTGCTGTATTACACAACACATAGTTAATATAGACACCTCCACCACACAGGACTACTGCCCCCTGGTGGACTGGTGCTGTATTACACAACAACACATAGTTAATATAGACATCTCCTCCTCCTCCACACAGGACTACTGCCCCCTGGTGGACTGGTGCTGTATTACACAACAACACATAGTTAATATAGACATCTCCTCCTCCTCCACCACAGGACTACTGCCCCCTGGTGGACTGGTGCTGTATTACACAACACATAGTTAATATAGACACCTTCTCCTCCTCCACACAGGACTACTGCCCCCTGGTGGACTGGTGCTGTATTACACAACAACACATAGTTAATATAGACACCTCCTCCTCCACCACACAGGACTACTGCCCCCTGGTGGACTGGTGCTGTATTACACAACAACACATAGTTAATATAGACACCTCCACCTCCACCACACAGGACTACTGCCCCCTGGTGGACTGGTGCTGTATTACACAACACATAGTTAATATAGACACCTCCTCCTCCTCCACACAGGACTACTGCCCCCTGGTGGACTGGTGCTGTATTACACAACAACACATAGTTAATATAGACACCTCCTCCACCACACAGGACTACTGCCCCCTGGTGGACTGGTGCTGTATTACACAACAACACATAGTTAATATAGACACCTCCTCCTCCACCACACAGGACTACTGCCCCCTGGTGGACTGGTGCTGTATTACACAACAACACATAGTTAATATAGACACCTCCTCCTCCACCACACAGGACTACTGCCCCCTGGTGGACTGGTGCTGTATTACACAACAACACATAGTTAATATAGACACCTCCTCCTCCACCACACAGGACTACTGCCCCCTGGTGGACTGGTGCTGTATTACACAACAACACATAGTTAATATAGACACCTCCACCTCCTCCACACAGGACTACTGCCCCCTGGTGGACTGGTGCTGTATTACACAACAACACATAGTTAATATAGACACCTCCTCCTCCACCACACAGGACTACTGCCCCCTGGTGGACTGGTGCTGTATTACACAACAACACATAGTTAATATAGACAACTCCTCCTCCACCACACAGGACTACTGCCCCCTGGTGGACTGGTGCTGTATTACACAACAACACATAGTTAATATAGACACCTCCACCACACAGGACTACTACCCCCTGGTGGACTGGTGCTGTATTACACAACAACACATAGTTAATATAGACACCTCCTCCTCCTCCACACAGGACTACTGCCCCCTGGTGGACTGGTGCTGTATTACACAACAACACATAGTTAATATAGACACCTCCACCACACAGGACTACTACCCCCTGGTGGACAGAGTAGGACTGTATCATGTGTTATGACTGGACATTGACACTGTTATCCAGAGAGACTTCCTGTCATCCCACTCAGGTAGACACTAGTTACTATTAGACGGAACAGTCAGTTTCCCAGACAGCCAAGTCTCACCTGGCGCTGTCCACTAGGGTTCCTGGTCCGTCGGACGCTAGGACCTTACGGCTCCTCTTGGCTTTGCCCCTCTCTACGCTTCCCTTCGTATAGCTGCTCTGGTTGGCTGCCTCTGTTCCGGCCACGCCCACAACCACGCCGGCCCTCCTCCCTTCTTCTCTGTTTGTCTTTATCTTCCGCTGAGGGTCTCCTCCTTTCATCTCCATCAGAGGCCTTACGGAAGCCCTCTCCCTCTGAGGGTCTCCTCCTTTCATCTCCATCAGAGGCCTTACGGAAGCCCTCTCCCTCTGAGGGTCTCCTCCTTTCATCTCCATCAGAGGCCTTACGGAAGCCCTCTCCCTCTCCTCTCTTTCCGTCTCTTTCTCTACGTCACGTTTGATGTTGCAGGGTTTTACGGTCTCACTGAGCTCCACTGTGGGAGATTTGATTTGGGGCACCTCCTTATCAGACATACTCTTCTCCTCCTTTCTCGTCTTCCTCTTCTCCTCCTCCTCCTCCTTCCTCCTCCTCTTCTCAGACTTGGTGTCTGGAGCTTTGCCCGGGGCTCTCTCCTGCTCTCTACCCACCCTGTTGTCAGCCTCTCTCCTGGGCTTGTCCTCTCTGCCTGAGCCCCTATCCTGCCGAGCCCCTGGATCTCTCTTCCCTCTCTGCTCCTCCTTGGCTGGTCTGGAATCGTCCGGGTCGGTTCTGAACAGTTTAAACTGATCCGGGTCGGTTCTGAACGGTTTAAACTGATCCGGGCCGGTTCTAACTGGTGTAAACTGGTTTGGGTCGGTTCTAACTGTGTTGAACTGGTCTGGGTCGGTTCTGACAGGTTTAAACTGATCCGGGTCGGTTCTGAACGGTTTAAACTGATCCGGGCCGGTTCTAACTGGTTTAAACTGGTTTGGTTCGTTTCTAACTGTGTTGAACTGGTCTGGGTCGGTTCTGACAGGTTTGAACTGGTTTGGGTCGGTTCTAACCGGTTTGAATGGGTCTGGGTGGGGTTTGAGAGGAGGTAGTTTGGGAGCTGATGCTAGGGGTGCAGGGGGTTGGAGTTCCACCCCTCTCTGGGGGGAGGTGGAAGAGTCTGATTGGAAGGGGATAGATTCACTTTTGACCCGTTTGACTGACGGTTCTGTTAGAGAAGTCTCCTGTTTGGCTGTTCCGGCTGGGGTGGTCTTGTCCCGGGCTGTACCGGTCTTGCCCTGGTCTGTACCGGTCTTGTCCCGGGCTGTACCGGTCTTGTCCCGGTCTGTCTCTACGTCTCTATCTCTGCTGGTCTTCCAGCTCTTGGACGATGAGTCTTTCCTCGCTGCGCTGGCGTCCGGTCTGTGTTTATACACTCTGTCACTCTTTCTCCTCACTCCCTTCTCCTTACCGTCCCTGGTCCGCCTGTCAGCTTTGTCCGGGACTAAGTCTGAGGCGTCGCTGTCTATTGGCTCGTCCCGTACTGGGGTGGAGTCGTCATGGCTTGACGAACCAACGGGAGTACTCCCGGTCCTCTTCTCCTTCTCCTCTTCTTCTTCTTTGCGAGAGTCGTCCGTAGAGTCAGACGCACTGAAGGACTCTCCTCCCTCTCTCCCTTGCTCCGTCTTCCTCTTCTTCCTCTTCCTGTGCTTCTGCTCTTTCAGGTCGGAGGTCACGGTGAACGCGGCAGCGGCGACGCTCGACGACGGATCTCTGTCACCCTTAGCGACCTTCAGTGGCGTCTGAGGATCCTGATTGGCTGACCAGGCCAGTGGCACATTTCCAAACTGCTCAGCACACTTCTCCTGGTAAGTCATTGGCTGGTTCCTGCCCCTGGGGGAGGGGTGTGAGGGGGGAGGGGGATAGTCCTCACCTCGCCTCCTCCCTCGGCTGAAGGGGGAGGATCCACGGTCCAGGCGGCGTCGGGGGGAGGGGTAGAAGTCCGAGGGTGGGGGAGGGTTGTAGGGGTCTCTGTCTCGTCCGGCGGCTGTGGGTGGCACAGGGGCGGGGGCGAAACTAAGGGCGGGTCGGCCCCTGTAGAGAGGGGGGTTATTGGGAGGAGGGTTGTGGGAGTTGTAGTTTTTGAAGTATTTCTCGTACCATTCCCTGTACTCTTTCTCCCACTCCCGGTACCTCTCCCTCTCGTACGGGTCATTGTGGTCTGGACCACGGTCGTACACCGCCGGCTCCCGATCCCTCTCCCGGGTCCGGCTCGGGTATTTCCTCTCTCCCTCCGGTGGCGGCCCAGCAGCGACAGGTTTCCTAGAGCTTGGGGGTGGAGGAGTGTGGGTCCTGTAACCCCCTTGGCCAGGTGATCTAGAGCGTGACCGGTACCCTCCTCCTCGTCCACGTCCTCTCCCCCGTCCCGTCCCATCTCGGTCCCTGAAATGCGGTGGCGAGCGTGATCGGCGGTAGCCACGGGAACGGGAGCGGTAGCCCCGCGGTCGTCCGTGGCGGCGGGAGTACGGAGAGGAGCGGGAGTAAGACCTGGAACGGGATCTGGAACGGGATCTGGAACGGGATCTGGAACGACTGAAGGAACGGGAGTATGAACGAGAACGGGAACGGGATTTGGAGTAGGATGAGCTACTGTAAGACGACCTAGACCTGGAGAGAGAGAGAAATGGAGAGATGGAGAAAGAGAGAGAGAAATGGAGAGATGGAGACAGAAAGAAATGGAGAGAGAAAGAGATGGGGGAAAGATTAAGTGCGAGTAGTATAGAATACTATTATATGAGTATAGAATACTATTATATGAGTATAGAATACCATTATACGAGTATAGAATACTATTATATGAGTATAGAATACCACTATATGAGTATAGAATACCATTATATGAGTATAGAATACTATTATATGAGTATAGAATACTATTATATGAGTATAGAATACCATTATATGAGTATAGAATACCACTATATGAGTATAAAATACCATTATATGAGTATAGAATACCATTATATGAGTATAGAATACTATTATATGAGTATAGAATACCATTATATGAGTATAGAATACTATTATACGAGTATAGAATACTATTATATGAGTATAGAATACCACTATATGAGTATAGAATACCATTATATGAGTATAGAATACTATTATATGAGTATAGAATACTATTATATGAGTATAGAATACCACTATATGAGTATAGAATACCATTATATGAGTATAGAATAATATGAATATAGAATACTATTATATGAGTATAGAATACCACTATATTAGTATAGAATACCATTATATGAGTATAGAATACCATTATATGAGTATAGAATACTATTATATGAGTATAGAATACCACTATATGAGTATAGAATACCATTATATGAGTATAGAATACCATTATATGAGTATAGAATACTATTATATGAGTATAGAATACTATTATATGAGTATAGAATACCACTATATGAGTATAGAATACCATTATATGAGTATAGAATACCACGATATGAGTATAGAATACTATTATATGAGTATAGAATACCATTATATGAGTATAGAATACTATTATATGAATATAGAATACCATTGTATGAGTATAGAATACCATTATATGAGTACAGAATACCATTATATGAGTATAGAATACCATTATATGAGTATAGAATACCATTATATGAGTATAGAATACCATTATATGAGTATATAATACTATTATATGAGTATAGAATACCATTGTATGAGTATAGAATACTATTATGGGTACAGAATACTATTATATGAGTATAGAATACCACTATATGAGTATAGAATACCATTATATGAGTATAGAATACCATTATATGAATATAGAATACCATTATATGAGTATATATTACTATTATATGAGTATAGAATACCATTGTATGAGTATAGAATACTATTATGGGTACAGAATACTATTATATGAGTATAGAATTAAAATATTCAGGTATAGAATACTAGCATTATACGAGTATTGTATTACAGTTATGAGTACTATGTGAATATTGCAAGGGTATTATACGAGTATTATACCTAGAGTGAGAGCGTCGTCTCTCCTTCTGGATCTTTCTGTATTATATGAGTATTATACCTGGAATAAGAGAGTCTCCTCTCTGTATTATATGAGTATTATACCTGGAATAAGAGAGTCTCCTCTCCTTCTGTATTATATGAGTATTATACCTGGAATAAGAGTCTCCTCTCTGTATTATATGAGTATTATACCTGGAATAAGAGAGTCTCCTCTCTGTATTATATGAGTATTATACCTGGAATAAGAGAGTCTCCTCTCCTTCTGGATCTTTCTGTATTATATGAGTATTATACCTGGAATAAGAGAGTCTCCTCTCCTTCTGGATCTTTCTGTATTATATGAGTATTATACCTGGAATAAGAGAGTCTCCTCTCCTTCTGTATTATATGAGTATTATACCTGGAATAAGAGAGTCTCCTCTCCTTCTGTATTATATGAGTATTATACCTGGAATAAGAGAGTCTCCTCTCCTTCTGTATTATATGAGTATTATACCTGGAATAAGAGAGTCTCCTCTCCTTCTGTATTATATGAGTATTATACCTGGAATAAGAGAGTCTCCTCTCTGTATTATATGAGTATTATACCTGGAATAAGAGAGTCTCCTCTCCTTCTGGATCTTTCTGTATTATATGAGTATTATACCTGGAATAAGAGAGTCTCCTCTCCTTCTGTATTATATGAGTATTATACCTGGAATAAGAGAGTCTCCTCTCCTTCTGTATTATATGAGTATTATACCTGGAATAAGAGAGTCTCCTCTCCTTCTGTATTATATGAGTATTATACCTGGAATAAGAGAGTCTCCTCTCCTTCTGTATTATATGAGTATTATACCTGGAATAAGAGAGTCTCCTCTCTGTATTATATGAGTATTATACCTGGAATAAGAGCGTCGTCTCTCCTTCTGGATCTTTCTGTATTATATGAGTATTATACCTGGAATAAGAGAGTCTCCTCTCCTTCTGTATTATATGAGTATTATACCTGGAATAAGAGAGTCTCCTCTCCTTCTGTATTATATGAGTATTATACCTGGAATAAGAGAGTATCCTCTCCTTCTGTATTATATGAGTATTATACCTGGAATAAGAGTGTCTCCTCTCCTTCTGTATTATATGAGTATTATACCTGGAATAAGAGAGTATCCTCTCCTTCTGTATTATATGAGTATTATACCTGGAATAAGAGAGTCTCCTCTCTGTATTATATGAGTATTATACCTGGAATAAGAGAGTCTCCTCTCCTTCTGTATTATATGAGTATTATACCTGGAATAAGAGAGTCTCCTCTCTGTATTATATGAGTATTATACCTGGAATAAGAGAGTCTCCTCTCTGTATTATATGAGTATTATACCTGGAATAAGAGAGTCTCCTCTCCTTCTGTATTATATGAGTATTATACCTGGAATAAGAGAGTCTCCTCTCTGTATTATATGAGTATTATACCTGGAATAAGAGAGTCTCCTCTCTGTATTATATGAGTATTATACCTGGAATAAGAGCGTCGTCTCTCCTTCTGGATCTTTCTGTACTCTAGCAGCTCCTTGGCAAAGTCGTTCGTGAACTCATCCAGCTTGGACTTTTCCCGGTTACCGTAGCGACAGTGGGAGCTAGGAGAGGAGGAGGAGGAAGGAGAGGAAGATAATTAGACAACAGTAAGACGAGAGAAGCAAAAACCGCATAAAGTTTAAACGAGCGTCCAAAAAAGGTTTTCCGTCAGAGTTTATTCGGTTTAAATGATAAACTAAAGCGGGAGTGAAACAGACTTGACCTGAGACTTTAGTTCAGTGGGCTTAACAGTCGAGCAGCGGCGGGCACGAGACCCAGTCGCTCTCACACACAATACATGTTAGCAGAGAAGAGTGACAAAAACACACACAGGTGTCAAAACTCATTCCACAGAGGGTCGAGCGTCTGAGTTGTCACTCCTACCTTCTACTTTGATCGATCAGCTCAGGTCATTTGATTGGTTAGGAATTCACCTGGTTGTCTAGGTGTTAAGAGACAGATTGGAGGAAATACCTAAAACCAGCAAACAGGCGAGTCCATCCATCAGAACAGTCAGAATGACAGTCCACCCATGGAATGAGACAGATCAGCTCCTCAGTCAGTCCATCAGAACAACAGTCAGAATGACAGTCAGAACGACAGTCAGTCCATCAGAACAACAGTCATTACAGTCAGTCTATCAGAACAGTCAGAATGACAGTCAGTCCATCAGAACAACAGTCAGAATGACAGTCAGTCCATCAGAACAGTCAGAATGACAGTCAGTCCATCAGAACAGTCAGAATGACAGTCAGTCCATCAGAACAGTCAGAATGACAGTCAGTCCATCAGAACAGTCAGAATGACAGTCAGTCCATCAGCACAACAGTCGGAACGACAGTCAGTCCATCAGAACAACAGTCAGAATGACAGTCAGTCCATCAGAACAACAGTCAGAATGACAGTCAGTCCATCAGCACAACAGTCAGAATGACAGTCAGTCCATCAGAACAGTCAGAATGACAGTCAGTCCATCAGAACAACAGTCAGAATGACAGTCAGTCCATCAGAACAGTCAGAATGACAGTCGGTCCATCAGAACAACAGTCGGAATGACAGTCAGTCCATCAGAATAACAGTCAGAATGACAGCCAGTCCATCAGAACAACAGTCAGAATGACAGTCAGTCCATCTGAACAGTCAGAATGACAGTCAGTCCATCAGAACAGTCAGAATGACAGTCAGTCCATCAGCACAACAGTCAGAATGACAGTCAGTCCATCAGAACAGTCAGAATGACACTCAGTCCATCAGAACAACAGACGGAATGACAGTCAGTCCATCAGAACAACAGTCGGAATGACAGTCAGTCCATCAGCACAACAGTCAGAATGACAGTCAGTCCATCTGAACAGTCAGAATGACAGTCAGTCCATCTGAACAGTCAGAATGACAGTCAGTCCATCAGAACAGTCAGAATGACAGTCAGTCCATCAGCACAACAGTCAGAATGACAGTCAGTCCATCTGAACAACAGTCAGAATGACAGTCAGTCCATCTGAACAGTCAGAATGACAGTCAGTCCATCAGCACAACAGTCAGAATGACAGTCAGTCCATCAGAACAGTCAGAATGACAGTCAGTCCATCAGCACAACAGTCAGAATGACAGTCAGTCCATCAGCACAACAGTCAGAACGACAGTCAGTCCATCAGCACAACAGTCAGAATGACAGTCAGTCCATCAGCACAACAGTCAGAACGACAGTCAGTCCATCAGCACAACAGTCAGAACGACAGTCAGTCCATCAGCACAACAGTCGGAATGACAGTCAGTCCATCAGCACAACAGTCGGAATGACAGCCAGTCCATCAGCAGAACAGTCAGAATGACAGTCAGTCCATCAGCACAACAGTCGGAATGACAGTCAGTCCATCAGAACAGTCAGAATGACAGTCAGTCCATCAGCACAACAGTCAGAACGACAGTCAGTCCATCAGCACAACAGTCAGAATGACAGTCAGTCCATCAGCACAACAGTCAGAATGACAGTCAGTCCATCAGCACAACAGTCAGAATGACAGTCAGTCCATCAGCACAACAGTCGGAATGACAGTCAGTCCATCAGAACAGTCAGAATGACAGTCAGTCCATCAGAACAGTCAGAATGACAGTCGGTCCATCAGCACAACAGTCAGAATGACAGTCAGTCCATCAGCACAACAGTCGGAATGACAGTCAGTCCATCAGAACAACAGTCAGAATGACAGTCAGTCCATCAGAACAGTCAGAATGACAGTCAGTCCATCAGAACAACAGTCAGAATGACAGTCAGTCCATCAGCACAACAGTCAGAATGACAGTCAGTCCATCAGAACAACAGTCAGAATGACAGTCAGAATGACAGTCAGTCCATCAGAACAACAGTCAGAATGACAGTCAGTCCATCAGAACAGTCAGAATGAAAGTCAGTCCATCAGAACAACAGTCGGAATGACAGTCAGTCCATCAGAACAGTCAGAAAGACAGTCAGTCCATCAGAACAGTCAGAATGACAGTCAGTCCATCAGCACAACAGTCAGAATGACAGTCAGTCCATCAGCACAACAGTCAGAATGACAGTCAGTCCATCAGAACAGTCAGAATGACAGCCAGTCCATCAGAACAACAGACGGAATAACAGCCAGTCCATCAGCATGACAGTCAGAATGGCAGTCAGTCTATCAGAACAACAGTCAGAATGACAGCCAGTCCATCAGAACAACAGTCAGAATGACAGTCAGTCTATCTGAACAGTCAGAATGACAGTCAGTCCATCAGAACAGTCAGAATGACAGTCAGTCCATCAGAACAGTCAGAATGACAGTCAGTCCATCAGCACAACAGTCAGAATGACAGTCAGTCCATCAGCACAACAGTCAGAACGACAGTCAGTCCATCAGCACAACAGTCAGAATGACAGTCAGTCCATCAGAACAACAGTCGGAATGACAGTCAGTCCATCAGCACAACAGTCAGAATGACAGTCAGTCCATCTGAACAACAGTCAGAATGACAGTCAGTCCATCTGAACAGTCAGAATGACAGTCAGTCCATCAGAACAGTCTGAATGACAGTCAGTCCATCAGCACAACAGTCAGAATGACAGTCAGTCCATCAGCACAACAGTCAGAATGACAGTCAGAACGACAGTCAGTCCATCAGCACAACAGTCAGAATGACAGTCAGTCCATCAGAACAGTCAGAATGACAGTCAGTCCATCAGCACAACAGTCTGAATGACAGTCAGTCCATCAGCACAACAGTCAGAATGACAGTCAGTCCATCAGCACAACAGTCAGAATGACAGTCTGTCCATCAGCACAACAGTCAGAATGACAGTCAGTCCATCAGCACAACAGTCAGAACGACAGTCAGTCCATCAGCACAACAGTCGGAATGACAGTCAGTCCATCAGCACAACAGTCAGAATGACAGTCAGTCCATCAGCACAACAGTCGGAATGACAGTCAGTCCATCAGAACAGTCAGAATGACAGTCAGTCCATCAGCACAACAGTCAGAACGACAGTCAGTCCATCAGCACAACAGTCAGAATGACAGTCAGTCCATCAGCACAACAGTCAGAATGACAGTCAGTCCATCAGCACAACAGTCAGAATGACAGTCAGTCCATCAGCACAACGGTCGGAATGACAGTCAGTCCATCAGAACAGTCAGAATGACAGTCAGTCCATCAGAACAGTCAGAATGACAGTCGGTCCATCAGCACAACAGTCAGAATGACAGTCAGTCCATCAGCACAACAGTCGGAATGACAGTCAGTCCATCAGAACAACAGTCAGAATGACAGTCAGTCCATCAGAACAGTCAGAATGACAGTCAGTCCATCAGAACAACAGTCAGAATGACAGTCAGTCCTTCAGCACAACAGTCAGAATGACAGTCAGTCCATCAGAACAACAGTCAGAATGACAGTCAGAATGACAGTCAGTCCATCAGAACAACAGTCAGAATGACAGTCAGTCCATCAGAACAGTCAGAATGACAGTCAGTCCATCAGAACAACAGTCGGAATGACAGTCAGTCCATCAGAACAGTCAGAAAGACAGTCAGTCCATCAGAACAGTCAGAATGACAGTCAGTCCATCAGCACAACAGTCAGAATGACAGTCAGTCCATCAGCACAACAGTCAGAATGACAGTCAGTCCATCAGAACAGTCAGAATGACAGCCAGTCCATCAGAACAACAGACGGAATGACAGTCAGTCCATCAGAACAGTCAGAATGACAGCCAGTCCATCAGAACAACAGTCAGAATGACAGCCAGTCCATCAGCATGACAGTCAGAATGGCAGTCAGTCTATCAGAACAACAGTCAGAATGACAGTCAGTCTATCAGAACAGTCAGAATGACAGTCAGTCCATCAGAACAACAGTCAGAATGACAGTCAGTCTATCTGAACAGTCAGAATGACAGTCAGTCCATCAGAACAGTCAGAATGACAGTCAGTCTATCTGAACAGTCAGAATGACAGTCAGTCCATCAGAACAGTCAGAATGACAGTCAGTCCATCAGAACAGTCAGAATGACAGTCAGTCCATCAGCACAACAGTCAGAATGACAGTCAGTCCATCAGCACAACAGTCAGAACGACAGTCAGTCCATCAGCACAACAGTCAGAATGACAGTCAGTCCATCAGAACAACAGTCGGAATGACAGTCAGTCCATCAGCACAACAGTCAGAATGACAGTCAGTCCATCTGAACAACAGTCAGAATGACAGTCAGTCCATCTGAACAGTCAGAATGACAGTCAGTCCATCAGAACAGTCTGAATGACAGTCAGTCCATCAGCACAACAGTCAGAATGACAGTCAGTCCATCAGCACAACAGTCAGAATGACAGTCAGAACGACAGTCAGTCCATCAGCACAACAGTCAGAATGACAGTCAGTCCATCAGAACAGTCAGAATGACAGTCAGTCCATCAGAACAACAGTCAGAATGACAGTCAGTCTATCTGAACAGTCAGAATGACAGTCAGTCCATCAGAACAGTCAGAATGACAGTCAGTCTATCTGAACAGTCAGAATGACAGTCAGTCCATCAGAACAGTCAGAATGACAGTCAGTCCATCAGAACAGTCAGAATGACAGTCAGTCCATCAGCACAACAGTCAGAATGACAGTCAGTCCATCAGCACAACAGTCAGAACGACAGTCAGTCCATCAGCACAACAGTCAGAATGACAGTCAGTCCATCAGAACAACAGTCGGAATGACAGTCAGTCCATCAGCACAACAGTCAGAATGACAGTCAGTCCATCTGAACAACAGTCAGAATGACAGTCAGTCCATCTGAACAGTCAGAATGACAGTCAGTCCATCAGAACAGTCTGAATGACAGTCAGTCCATCAGCACAACAGTCAGAATGACAGTCAGTCCATCAGCACAACAGTCAGAATGACAGTCAGAACGACAGTCAGTCCATCAGCACAACAGTCAGAATGACAGTCAGTCCATCAGAACAGTCAGAATGACAGTCAGTCCATCAGCACAACAGTCTGAATGACAGTCAGTACATCAGCACAACAGTCAGAATGACAGTCAGTCCATCAGCACAACAGTCAGAATGACAGTCAGTCCATCAGCACAACAGTCAGAATGACAGTCAGTCCATCAGCACAACAGTCAGAACGACAGTCAGTCCATCAGCACAACAGTCGGAATGACAGTCAGTCCATCAGCACAACAGTCGGAATGACAGTCAGTCCATCAGAATGACAGTCAGTCCATCAGCACAACAGTCAGAATGACAGTCAGTCCATCAGCACAACAGTCAGAACGACAGTCAGTCCATCGGCACAACAGTCAGAACGACAGTCAGTCCATCGGCACAACAGTCGGAATGACAGTCAGTCCATCAGCACAACAGTCGGAATGACAGTCAGTCCATCAGAACAGTCAGAATGACAGTCAGTCCATCAGAACAGTCAGAATGACAGCCAGTCCATCAGCACAACAGTCGGAATGACAGTCAGTCCATCAGAACAGTCAGAATGACAGTCAGTCCATCAGCACAACAGTCAGAATGACAGTCAGTCCATCAGCACAACAGTCAGAATGACAGTCAGTCCATCAGCACAACAGTCAGAATGACAGTCAGTCCGTCAGAATGACAGTCAGAATGACAGCCAGTCCATCAGAACAGTCAGAATGACAGCCAGTCCATCAGCACAACAGTCAGAATGACAGTCAGTCCATCAGCACAACAGTCGGAATGACAGTCAGTCCATCAGCACAACAGTCGGAATGACAGCCAGTCCATCAGATCAGTCAGAATGACAGTCAGTCCATCAGCACAACAGTCAGAATGGCAGTCAGTCCATCAGAACAACAGTCAGAATGACAGTCAGTCCATCAGAACGACAGTCAGAACGACAGTCAGTCCATCAGAACAGTCAGAATGACAGTCAGTCCATCAGAACAGTCAGAATGGCAGTCAGAATGACAGTCAGTCCATCAGAACGACAGTCAGAATGACAGTCGGTCCATCAGAACAGTCAGAATGACAGCCAGTCCATCAGAACAACAGTCAGAATGACAGTCAGTCCATCAGAACAGTCAGAATGACAGTCAGTCCATCAGAACAGTCAGAATGACAGTCAGTCCATCAGAACAGTCAGAATGACAGTCAGTCCATCAGAACAGTCAGAATGACAGTCAGTCCATCAGCACAACAGTCGGAACGACAGTCAGTCCATCAGAACAACAGTCAGAATGACAGTCAGTCCATCAGAACAACAGTCAGAATGACAGTCAGTCCATCAGCACAACAGTCAGAATGACAGTCAGTCCATCAGAACAGTCAGAATGACAGTCAGTCCATCAGAACAACAGTCAGAATGACAGTCAGTCCATCAGAACAGTCAGAATGACAGTCGGTCCATCAGAACAACAGTCGGAATGACAGTCAGTCCATCAGAATAACAGTCAGAATGACAGCCAGTCCATCAGAACAACAGTCAGAATGACAGTCAGTCCATCTGAACAGTCAGAATGACAGTCAGTCCATCAGAACAGTCAGAATGACAGTCAGTCCATCAGCACAACAGTCAGAATGACAGTCAGTCCATCAGAACAGTCAGAATGACACTCAGTCCATCAGAACAACAGACGGAATGACAGTCAGTCCATCAGAACAACAGTCGGAATGACAGTCAGTCCATCAGCACAACAGTCAGAATGACAGTCAGTCCATCTGAACAGTCAGAATGACAGTCAGTCCATCTGAACAGTCAGAATGACAGTCAGTCCATCAGAACAGTCAGAATGACAGTCAGTCCATCAGCACAACAGTCAGAATGACAGTCAGTCCATCTGAACAACAGTCAGAATGACAGTCAGTCCATCTGAACAGTCAGAATGACAGTCAGTCCATCAGCACAACAGTCAGAATGACAGTCAGTCCATCAGAACAGTCAGAATGACAGTCAGTCCATCAGCACAACAGTCAGAATGACAGTCAGTCCATCAGCACAACAGTCAGAACGACAGTCAGTCCATCAGCACAACAGTCAGAATGACAGTCAGTCCATCAGCACAACAGTCAGAACGACAGTCAGTCCATCAGCACAACAGTCAGAACGACAGTCAGTCCATCAGCACAACAGTCGGAATGACAGTCAGTCCATCAGCACAACAGTCGGAATGACAGCCAGTCCATCAGCAGAACAGTCAGAATGACAGTCAGTCCATCAGCACAACAGTCGGAATGACAGTCAGTCCATCAGAACAGTCAGAATGACAGTCAGTCCATCAGCACAACAGTCAGAACGACAGTCAGTCCATCAGCACAACAGTCAGAATGACAGTCAGTCCATCAGCACAACAGTCAGAATGACAGTCAGTCCATCAGCACAACAGTCAGAATGACAGTCAGTCCATCAGCACAACAGTCGGAATGACAGTCAGTCCATCAGAACAGTCAGAATGACAGTCAGTCCATCAGAACAGTCAGAATGACAGTCGGTCCATCAGCACAACAGTCAGAATGACAGTCAGTCCATCAGCACAACAGTCGGAATGACAGTCAGTCCATCAGAACAACAGTCAGAATGACAGTCAGTCCATCAGAACAGTCAGAATGACAGTCAGTCCATCAGAACAACAGTCAGAATGACAGTCAGTCCATCAGCACAACAGTCAGAATGACAGTCAGTCCATCAGAACAACAGTCAGAATGACAGTCAGAATGACAGTCAGTCCATCAGAACAACAGTCAGAATGACAGTCAGTCCATCAGAACAGTCAGAATGAAAGTCAGTCCATCAGAACAACAGTCGGAATGACAGTCAGTCCATCAGAACAGTCAGAAAGACAGTCAGTCCATCAGAACAGTCAGAATGACAGTCAGTCCATCAGCACAACAGTCAGAATGACAGTCAGTCCATCAGCACAACAGTCAGAATGACAGTCAGTCCATCAGAACAGTCAGAATGACAGCCAGTCCATCAGAACAACAGACGGAATAACAGCCAGTCCATCAGCATGACAGTCAGAATGGCAGTCAGTCTATCAGAACAACAGTCAGAATGACAGCCAGTCCATCAGAACAACAGTCAGAATGACAGTCAGTCTATCTGAACAGTCAGAATGACAGTCAGTCCATCAGAACAGTCAGAATGACAGTCAGTCCATCAGAACAGTCAGAATGACAGTCAGTCCATCAGCACAACAGTCAGAATGACAGTCAGTCCATCAGCACAACAGTCAGAACGACAGTCAGTCCATCAGCACAACAGTCAGAATGACAGTCAGTCCATCAGAACAACAGTCGGAATGACAGTCAGTCCATCAGCACAACAGTCAGAATGACAGTCAGTCCATCTGAACAACAGTCAGAATGACAGTCAGTCCATCTGAACAGTCAGAATGACAGTCAGTCCATCAGAACAGTCTGAATGACAGTCAGTCCATCAGCACAACAGTCAGAATGACAGTCAGTCCATCAGCACAACAGTCAGAATGACAGTCAGAACGACAGTCAGTCCATCAGCACAACAGTCAGAATGACAGTCAGTCCATCAGAACAGTCAGAATGACAGTCAGTCCATCAGCACAACAGTCTGAATGACAGTCAGTCCATCAGCACAACAGTCAGAATGACAGTCAGTCCATCAGCACAACAGTCAGAATGACAGTCTGTCCATCAGCACAACAGTCAGAATGACAGTCAGTCCATCAGCACAACAGTCAGAACGACAGTCAGTCCATCAGCACAACAGTCGGAATGACAGTCAGTCCATCAGCACAACAGTCAGAATGACAGTCAGTCCATCAGCACAACAGTCGGAATGACAGTCAGTCCATCAGAACAGTCAGAATGACAGTCAGTCCATCAGCACAACAGTCAGAACGACAGTCAGTCCATCAGCACAACAGTCAGAATGACAGTCAGTCCATCAGCACAACAGTCAGAATGACAGTCAGTCCATCAGCACAACAGTCAGAATGACAGTCAGTCCATCAGCACAACGGTCGGAATGACAGTCAGTCCATCAGAACAGTCAGAATGACAGTCAGTCCATCAGAACAGTCAGAATGACAGTCGGTCCATCAGCACAACAGTCAGAATGACAGTCAGTCCATCAGCACAACAGTCGGAATGACAGTCAGTCCATCAGAACAACAGTCAGAATGACAGTCAGTCCATCAGAACAGTCAGAATGACAGTCAGTCCATCAGAACAACAGTCAGAATGACAGTCAGTCCTTCAGCACAACAGTCAGAATGACAGTCAGTCCATCAGAACAACAGTCAGAATGACAGTCAGAATGACAGTCAGTCCATCAGAACAACAGTCAGAATGACAGTCAGTCCATCAGAACAGTCAGAATGACAGTCAGTCCATCAGAACAACAGTCGGAATGACAGTCAGTCCATCAGAACAGTCAGAAAGACAGTCAGTCCATCAGAACAGTCAGAATGACAGTCAGTCCATCAGCACAACAGTCAGAATGACAGTCAGTCCATCAGCACAACAGTCAGAATGACAGTCAGTCCATCAGAACAGTCAGAATGACAGCCAGTCCATCAGAACAACAGACGGAATGACAGTCAGTCCATCAGAACAGTCAGAATGACAGCCAGTCCATCAGAACAACAGTCAGAATGACAGCCAGTCCATCAGCATGACAGTCAGAATGGCAGTCAGTCTATCAGAACAACAGTCAGAATGACAGTCAGTCTATCAGAACAGTCAGAATGACAGTCAGTCCATCAGAACAACAGTCAGAATGACAGTCAGTCTATCTGAACAGTCAGAATGACAGTCAGTCCATCAGAACAGTCAGAATGACAGTCAGTCTATCTGAACAGTCAGAATGACAGTCAGTCCATCAGAACAGTCAGAATGACAGTCAGTCCATCAGAACAGTCAGAATGACAGTCAGTCCATCAGCACAACAGTCAGAATGACAGTCAGTCCATCAGCACAACAGTCAGAACGACAGTCAGTCCATCAGCACAACAGTCAGAATGACAGTCAGTCCATCAGAACAACAGTCGGAATGACAGTCAGTCCATCAGCACAACAGTCAGAATGACAGTCAGTCCATCTGAACAACAGTCAGAATGACAGTCAGTCCATCTGAACAGTCAGAATGACAGTCAGTCCATCAGAACAGTCTGAATGACAGTCAGTCCATCAGCACAACAGTCAGAATGACAGTCAGTCCATCAGCACAACAGTCAGAATGACAGTCAGAACGACAGTCAGTCCATCAGCACAACAGTCAGAATGACAGTCAGTCCATCAGAACAGTCAGAATGACAGTCAGTCCATCAGAACAACAGTCAGAATGACAGTCAGTCTATCTGAACAGTCAGAATGACAGTCAGTCCATCAGAACAGTCAGAATGACAGTCAGTCTATCTGAACAGTCAGAATGACAGTCAGTCCATCAGAACAGTCAGAATGACAGTCAGTCCATCAGAACAGTCAGAATGACAGTCAGTCCATCAGCACAACAGTCAGAATGACAGTCAGTCCATCAGCACAACAGTCAGAACGACAGTCAGTCCATCAGCACAACAGTCAGAATGACAGTCAGTCCATCAGAACAACAGTCGGAATGACAGTCAGTCCATCAGCACAACAGTCAGAATGACAGTCAGTCCATCTGAACAACAGTCAGAATGACAGTCAGTCCATCTGAACAGTCAGAATGACAGTCAGTCCATCAGAACAGTCTGAATGACAGTCAGTCCATCAGCACAACAGTCAGAATGACAGTCAGTCCATCAGCACAACAGTCAGAATGACAGTCAGAACGACAGTCAGTCCATCAGCACAACAGTCAGAATGACAGTCAGTCCATCAGAACAGTCAGAATGACAGTCAGTCCATCAGCACAACAGTCTGAATGACAGTCAGTACATCAGCACAACAGTCAGAATGACAGTCAGTCCATCAGCACAACAGTCAGAATGACAGTCAGTCCATCAGCACAACAGTCAGAATGACAGTCAGTCCATCAGCACAACAGTCAGAACGACAGTCAGTCCATCAGCACAACAGTCGGAATGACAGTCAGTCCATCAGCACAACAGTCGGAATGACAGTCAGTCCATCAGAATGACAGTCAGTCCATCAGCACAACAGTCAGAATGACAGTCAGTCCATCAGCACAACAGTCAGAATGACAGTCAGTCCATCAGCACAACAGTCAGAACGACAGTCAGTCCATCAGCACAACAGTCGGAATGACAGTCAGTCCATCAGCACAACAGTCGGAATGACAGTCAGTCCATCAGAATGACAGTCAGTCCATCAGCACAACAGTCAGAATGACAGTCAGTCCATCAGCACAACAGTCAGAACGACAGTCAGTCCATCGGCACAACAGTCAGAACGACAGTCAGTCCATCGGCACAACAGTCGGAATGACAGTCAGTCCATCGGCACAACAGTCGGAATGACAGTCAGTCCATCAGCACAACAGTCGGAATGACAGTCAGTCCATCAGAACAGTCAGAATGACAGTCAGTCCATCAGAACAGTCAGAATGACAGCCAGTCCATCAGCACAACAGTCGGAATGACAGTCAGTCCATCAGAACAGTCAGAATGACAGTCAGTCCATCAGCACAACAGTCAGAATGACAGTCAGTCCATCAGCACAACAGTCAGAATGACAGTCAGTCCATCAGCACAACAGTCAGAATGACAGTCAGTCCGTCAGAATGACAGTCAGAATGACAGCCAGTCCATCAGAACAGTCAGAATGACAGCCAGTCCATCAGCACAACAGTCAGAATGACAGTCAGTCCATCAGCACAACAGTCGGAATGACAGTCAGTCCATCAGCACAACAGTCGGAATGACAGCCAGTCCATCAGATCAGTCAGAATGACAGTCAGTCCATCAGCACAACAGTCAGAATGGCAGTCAGTCCATCAGAACAACAGTCAGAATGACAGTCAGTCCATCAGAACGACAGTCAGAACGACAGTCAGTCCATCAGAACAGTCAGAATGACAGTCAGTCCATCAGAACAGTCAGAATGGCAGTCAGAATGACAGTCAGTCCATCAGAACGACAGTCAGAATGACAGTCGGTCCATCAGAACAGTCAGAATGACAGCCAGTCCATCAGAACAACAGTCAGAATGACAGTCAGTCCATCAGAACAACAGTCAGAATGACAGTCAGTCCATCAGAACAGCCAGAATGACAGCCAGTCCATCAGAACAGTCAGAATGACAGTCAGTCCATCAGAACAACAGCCAGAATGACAGTCAGTCCATCAGAACAGTCAGAATGACAGCCAGTCCATCAGAACAGTCAGATAGACAGTCAGTCCGTCAGAATGACAGTCAGAATGACAGTCGGTCTACTCACGTATCCTTCAGCCTCTTCTGTTGTCTGTAGAACTCATCCTTGGACAGGAAGGAAGAGGGGCTCGGCTTCCCGGCGAGGGGGGGCTGGGTGTTGGGGGGCGCCCAGGGGGGGTTGGTGACTCCTGGGGTGGGGGGGTAGCCAGGAGGGGGCAGGGAGTAGCTGGAGGGGGGCTGTTGCCCCGGGGGGAAGTGGGGAGGGGGGTAGTGGGGGGGTATGACACCTGGGGGATGGGGGAGAGGGGAGGAGAAAATGGAGGGAGGGTTGTAGAGAGGGGGTGGCACGTTGGAGGGCGGGGGCTGGGAGGGAGGGGCGCGGTCGCTATGGTTCCTGCCACGACCGGAGGAGCTGGAGAGAAAGAGAGACAGGAACAGGGACGTGACATCATTAGTCAGGTGTGCCAAATGTTAAACTTCATAACATAGACAAAAAAGATCACTGAGCACACACCTGTACCTGTCCCAATGGGCTGGTTCCTCAGAAAGTCTGGGAGGATTGGACCTGGGTGGAGGACCTGTCGTTTCAGGAGGAGAACAGAACCGTTAAATACTACAGTGTGAGTTGGAGGAGACCGATCTCTGGGGAGGGGGGGGGGGGGGGGGGGGGGGGGAGGTAGTAGGAGGTGCTACCTGTCCTCTGCAGGAAGTGACTGTCAGACTGGGGTTGGCCCACCACTGGAACATGGTATTCCTATAGACAACAACACACACAGACGACACACACTCTGGTATCTGATAATACAGACCTGATCTATTTGGAAGGTGTGTGTGTGTGTGTGTGTGTGTGTGTGTGTGTGTGTGTGTGTGTGTGTTGTTCACCTTGGTCATGAGGGCAGTGGCTAAAGGGGGGTCAGCTGAGACCATCACAGACTGAACTGGCTCTCTGGAAAAACAGACATGTATCATCGTTACTTAACCTACCTCAACCTTATAGACACAGCCAGTGAAACAGAGACAGAAAGAGAGAGAGAGAGAGAGAGAGAGAGAGAACGAGAACGAGAGAGAGAACGAGAGAGAGAACGAGAGAGAGAACGAGAGAGAACGAGAGAGAACGAGAGAGAAAGAGAGAAAGAGAGAAAGAGAACGAGAGAGAAAGAGAACGAGAGAGAAAGAGAACGAGAGAGAACGAGAGAGAACGAGAACGAGAGAGAGAACGAGAACGAGAGAGAACGAGAGAGAACGAGAACGAGAGAGAGAACGAGAGAGAGAACGAGAGAGAGAACGAGAGAGAGAACGAGAGAGAGAACGAGAGAGAGAACGAGAGAGAGAACGAGAGAGAACGAGAGAGAACGAGAGAGAACGAGAGAGAACGAGAGAGAGAACGAGAGAGAGAACGAGAGAGAGAAAGAGAGAGAACGAGAGAGAACGAGAGAGAAAGAGAGACAGAGAGAGATAGAGAGAGAGAGAGAAAGAAAGAGAGAGAAAATTTGAGAAAGAGAGAGACAAAGAGAGAACGAGAGAGAATCTTACTTTGTTATAATAAGCGTGTTGTTGTGATTGGTTGGGTGCTGGGGGGAGGGGCCCGTTGAGTTATAGGAGGAGCCAGCAGCCATGTGGGAGGAGTTATTATGGTTCCCGACTCTAGGGTGTAAATAACACAATAGATGTGTGAGGAAAATGTCACCCAGACACCTGATTGGTTAAGGAGCATTTTGTCTTCTGCCAGGACACTAGTGACAACGACATTTTATCTTACCTGAGGGGCGGGCCAACCTGCTGCTGCTGAGCCAATGGTGGCGTGTCTAAGGCTGGAGGGCGGGGCATGAGAGGGTCCTGCTGGTGGCTCCTGATAGGCTGGAGCGGGATCTGAGGGCGGGACTGAGGCTGAAGAGGAGGGGTAGGGGTGGGGACGACGAGGGTCTGGGCTACTCTCATCATCATGCGGTTGGTGTAACCGGTCTCATTCTTAAAGTTATTTACTGCCTGGGAGAGGAGAGGAGAGGAGAGGAGGGGAGGGGAGGGGAGAGGAGAGGAGAGGAGAGGAGAGGAGAGGAGAGGAGAGGAGAGGAGAGGAGAGAGGAGGAGAGGGGGGGAGAGGAGAGGAGAGGAGAGAGGAGAGGAGGGGAGAGAGGAGAGGAGGAGGAGAGAGGGGAGGAGAGGGGGGGAGGGTAGAGGGGAGGAGGGGGAGGAGAGGAGTGGAGGGGGGAGGGTAGAGGGGAGAGGAGGGTAGAGGGGAGGAGAGGAGGAGGGGAGAGGGGGGGATGGTAGAGGGGAGGAGAGGGGAGGGGAGGAGGGGGAGGAGAGGAGTGTGGAGGAGAGGAGAGGGGGGAGAGGAGAGGAGGGGAGGGGAGAGGAGGAGAGGAGGGGAGGGGAAAGGAGGAGAAGAGAGGGGGAGTGGAGGAGAGGGGGAGGAGAGGAGAGGGGTGGAAAGGGGAGGAGAGGGGGAGGAAAGGGGAGGAGAGGGGGAGGAGAAGGGGAGGAGAGGGGGGAGAGGGGAGGAGAGGGGGGAGAGGGGAGGAGAGGGGCATAAAGAGGACTGTTAGTAATGAATTCAACATATTTCTACAGTATGTTAGTAATGAATTCAACATATTACTACAGTATGTTAGTAATGAATTCAACATATTTCTACAGTATGTTAGTAATGAATTCAACATATTTCTACAGTATGTTAGTAATGAATTCAACATATTTCTACAGCATGTTACATGAACAATATGTAGTAATTTTATTTAACAGTATATCGTATTGAATATACAGTGCAGTAGGAAAGTATTCAGACCCCAGCCTTATTCTAAAATTGATTAATAAAGTTCCCTCAATCTAAACACAATACCCCATAATGACATCACAATAGCCCATAATGACATCACAATAGCCCATAATGACATCACAATAGCCCACAATGACATCACAATAGCCCACAATGACATCACTATACCCCGTAATGACAAAGTGAAAACAGGTTTTAAGAAATGTTAGCAAATTTTGCTATGAGACTAGACCTTTTGTTATAAGACTTGAAATTGAGCTCAGGTGCTTCCTGTTTCCATTGATCATCCTTGAGATGTTTCTACAACTTGATTGGAGTCCACTTGTGGTAAACTCAATTGATTGGACATGATTTGGAAAGGCACACACCTGTCTATATAAGATCCCACAGTTGACAGTGCATGTCAGAACAAAAACCAAGCCATGAGGTCGAAGGAATTGTCCGTAGAGGTCTGAGACTGGATGGTGTCGAGGCACAGATCTAGGACAGGGTACCAAAACATTTCTGCAGCATTGAAGGTCCCCAAGAACACAGTGGCCTCCATCCTTCTTAAATGGAAGAAGTTTGGAACCACCAAGACTCTTCCTAGAGCTGGCCGCCCGGCCAAACAAGATTCTCTGGTCGGATGAAACCAAGATTGAACTCTTTGGCCTGAATGCCAAGCGTCACGTCTGGAGGAAACCTGGCACCATCCCTACGGTGAATCATGGTGGTGGCAGCATCATGCTGTGGGGATGTTTTTTAACGGCAGGGAGACTAGTCAGGATCGACAGAAAGATGAACGGAGCAAAGTACAGAGAGATCCTTGATGAAAACCTGCTCCAAAGCGCTCAGGACCTCAGACTGGGGTGAAGGTTCACCTTCCAACAGGACAATGACCCTAAGCACACAGCCAAGACAACGCAGGAGTGGCTTCGTGAAACGTCTCTGAATGTCCTTGAGTGGCCCAGCCAGACCCCGGACTTGAACCCGATCCAACATCTCTGGAGAGACCTGAAAATATCTGTGCAGCGACGCTCCCCATCCAACCTGACAGAGCTTGAGAGGATCTGCAGAGAAGAAGGGGAGAAACTCCCCAAATACAGGTGTGCCAAGCTTGTAGCATCATACCCAAGAAGACTCAAGGCTGTAATCGCTGCCAAAGGTGCTTCAACAAAGTACTGAGTAAAGGGTCTGAGTACTTATGTAAATGTTATATTTAAGTTTTTTATTTTTATTATACATTTTCAAAAATGTCTAAAAACCAGTTTTTGCTTTGTCATTATGGGGTATTGTGTATAGATTGATGAGGGGGGGGGGGGAAACAATTTAATCTATTTTAGAATAAGGCTGTAACGTAACAAAACGTGGAAAAAGTCAAGGGGTCTGAATACTTTCTGAATGCACTGTGTATTGTAGAACGTATTTCATACACGTTACCTCACTAAATAGAGCTCAGGGTTGAGTAGGCGGAGCCTGAGAGAGTTTTACCTGGCGCAGGAACTTATTGGCTATGAGGGCGTCAGGGGAGACATCCGATTGGCTACAGGTGGGACACACATGTCCCTCTGACTCTAGCAGAGACGTACGGATACCTGCGGAGAGGAGACAGCATCAGTCACTAGGGATACCTGAGGAGAGGAGACAGCATCAGTCACTATGGATACCTGAGGAGACAGCATCAGTCACTAGGGATACCTGAGGAGAGGAGACAGCATCAGTCACTAGGGATACCTGAGGAGAGGAGACAGCATCAGGTCTATACAGGTGTGTGTTGGTGGACTCACAGTCGTCGCAGTAGGAGTTGCCACAGCAGGGTATGACCACAGCGTCAGTCATCAGGTCTTTACAGAGCAGACAGAGCAGCTCATCAGGGACCGGATCCTCGTCCTCCTCGGAACTGGACTGGTCCCTGGGGACGAACGGAGGCCTCTCCTTCTTACCTAAAGCGTAGGCCTCACTGTGGAGGGGACACACACACACACACAGAGGTTTACGGGTTAGACGTCAGGGGTTAAAGGTCAGGCAAACCGTAACCTTTCTAAAAGCTGGTGTCTGAGGTGGTCACTCAAATCTCTAGCCACTTTAATAGTAGGGATGGCGGTCAGGGGGGGGTCAGAGGTCGGCAGTAACTCACGCATCTATAGTAGGAATGGGGGGGGGTCAGAGGTCGGCAGTAACTCACGCATCTATAGTAGGAATGGGGGGGGGTCAGAGGTCGGCAGTAACTCACGCATCTATAGTAGGAATGGGGGGGGTCAGAGGTCGGCAGTAACTCACGCATTTATAGTAGGGATGGGGGGGGGGTCAGAGGTCGGCAGTAACTCACGCATCTATAGTAGGGATGGCGGTCAGGGGGGGGTCAGAGGTCGGCAGTAACTCATGCATCTATAGTAGGGATGGGGGGGGGGTCAGAGGTCGACAGTAACTCATGCATCTATAGTAGGGATGGGGGGGGGTCAGAGGTCGGCAGTAACTCACGCATCTATAGTAGGGATGGGGGGGGGGTCAGAGGTCGACAGTAACTCACGCATCGATAGTAGGGATGGGGGGGGGGGGTCAGAGGTCGACAGTAACTCACGCATCTATAGTAGGGATGGGGGGGGGGGTCAGAGGTCGACAGTAACTCACGCATCTATAGTAGGGATGGGGGGGGGTCAGAGGTCGACAGTAACTCACGCATCTATAGTAGGGATGGGGGTCGGGGGGGGGGTCAGAGGTCGGCAGTAACTCACGCATCTATAGTAGGGATGGCGGTCAGGCGGGTGGGGTCAGAGGTCGACAGTAACTCACGCATCTATAGTAGGGACGGGGGGGGGGGGTCAGAGGTCGACAGTAACTCACGCATCTATAGTAGGGATGGGGGGGGGGTCAGAGGTCGACAGTAACTCACGCATCTATAGTAGGGATGGGGTGGGGGGGGTCAGAGGTCGACAGTAACTCACGCATCTATAGTAGGGATGAGGGGGTGGGGTCAGAGGTCGGCAGTAACTCACGCATCTATAGTGGGGACGGCGTAGCGGCCGGTGTTGGTCAACATGGCGCCCTTTATAGACGGGTCGTCCACCTCCTTCATGAAGGAACGGGGGATGCCGGTACTCTTCTTGATCCTCTGGGGCGGCTCAAACCCTTTCTCCTTCTGACACACACACACACACACACACACACACACACACACACACACACACACACACACACACACACACACACACACACACACACACACACACACACACACACACACACACACACACACACACACACACACACACACACACACACACACACACACACACACACACACACACACACACACACACCACACACACACTTACTTACTGGGATGCTCTGAACAATGATAACACACACACACACTTACTGGGTTGCCCTGGACAACGATAACACACACACACACACACTTACTGGGTTGCCCTGGACAACGATAACACACATTTACTGGGTTGCCCTGGACAACGATAACACACATTTACTGGGTTGCCCTGAACAACGATAACACACACTTACTGGGATGCTCTGAACAATGATAACACACACACACACACTTACTGGGTTGCCCTGGACAACGATAACACACACACACACAAACCAAGGATGTGTAGTCTTACCCCGTTAGTAGGACAGTTCCTGATGTGGTGTCCGTTCTTGCCACAGCGATAACAGGTGTAGTTGGCTGGAGGGGGACCCGTCAACTTCTTCACATAACTGATAACACGAATACAACGTTAACACAACGTTAACACAACGTTCACACGTTACCGATGGTCCAGACAGCTGTTACATCCTGGTTACAGGATAGAGCTGCTGTTACATCCTGGTTACAGGATAGAGCTGCTGTTACATCCTGGTTCAGTTACAGGATAGAGCTGCTGTTACATCCCGGTTCAGTTACAGGATAGAGCTGCTGTTACATCCTGGTTCAGTTACAGGATAGAGCTGCTGTTACATCCTGGTTCAGTTACAGGATAGAGCTGCTGTTACATCCTGGTTCAGTTACAGGATAGAGCTGCTGTTACATCCTGGTTCAGTTACAGGATAGAGCTGCTGTTACATCCCGGTTCAGTTACAGGATAGAGCTGCTGTTACATCCTGGTTCAGTTACAGGATAGAGCTGCTGTTACATCCTGGTTCAGTTACAGGATAGAGCTGCTGTTACATCCTGGTTCAGTTACAGGATAGAGCTGCTGTTACATCCTGGTTCAGTTACAGGATAGAGCTGCTGTTACATCCTGGTTACAGGATAGAGCTGCTGTTACATCCTGGTTCAGTTACAGGATAGAGCTGCTGCTACATCCTGGTTCAGTTACAGGATAGAGCTGCTGTTACATCCTGGTTCAGTTACAGGATAGAGCTGCTGTTACATCCTGGTTACAGGATAGAGCTGCTGTTACATCCTGGTTACAGGATAGAGCTGCTGTTACATCCTGGTTACAGGATAGAGCTGCTGTTACATCCTGGTTACAGGATAGAGCTGCTGTTACATCCTGGTTACAGGATAGAGCTGCTGTTACATCCTGGTTCAGTTACAGGATAGAGCTGCTGTTACATCCTGGTTCAGTTACAGGATAGAGCTGCTGTTACATCCTGGTTACAGGATAGAGCTGCTGTTACATCCTGGTTACAGGATAGAGCTGCTGTTACATCCTGGTTACAGGATAGAGCTGCTGTTACATCCTGGTTACAGGATAGAGCTGCTGTTACATCCTGGTTCAGTTACAGGATAGAGCTGCTGTTACATCCTGGTTCAGTTACAGGATAGAGCTGCTGTCCACGTAGTCGTGGTAATACTCACTGTATGGGGTCGTAGTCGTGGTAATACTCACTGTATGGGGTCGTAGTCGTGGTTGGACTGTGACATCATGGCTCTGATCTTGTCGTCCTCTGATGCGTTGGCCTCGGCCAGGTTAGCCGTCTGTTTCCAAGAAAGGGGACACCAGGATATGACATAGTTAGATAGAGACCAGGGGTGAAAGAGGCCTGACAACTCAACAGACAGACAGACAGACAGACAGACAGACAGACAGACAGGCAGACAGGCAGACAGACACAGACAGACAGACCAGACAGACAGACAGACACCCCGGGGCCGTGTTCAACGGGGAACAACATCAGATAGAAATGTATAAAACAGACATGGTTCTCTGACATGTAGAACAAGAAGTCTTCAATAGCAGCTCTATCCATGGTATTTCTATCTGGGGATGTGTTCAGCAGGGAACAAGTCACCATCATAGCAGCTCTATCCATGGTATTTCTATCTGGGGATGTGTTCAGCAGGGAACAAGTCACCATCATAGCAGCTCTATCCATGGTATTTCTATCTGGGGATGTGTTCAGCAGGGAACAAGTCACCATCATAGCAGCTCTATCCATGGTATTTCTATCTGGGGGTGTGTTCAGCAGGGAACAAGTCACCATCATAGCAGCTCTATCCATGGTATTTCTATCTGGGGATGTGTTCAGAAGGGAACAACATTGTGGAACAAGTCACCATCATAGCAGCTCTATCCATGGTATTTCTATCTGGCGATGTGTTCAGTAGGGATCAGTCTGTTAGATCTGTGTCTAACCTAGTCAGTCTGATAGGTCTGTGTCTAACCTAGTCAGTCTGATAGATCTGTGTCTAACCTAGTCAGTCTGATAGATCTGTGTCTAACCTAGTCAGTCTGTTAGATCTGTGTCTAACCTAGTCAGTCTGTTAGATCTGTGTCTAACCTAGTCAGTCAGTCTGATAGATCTGTGTCTAACCTAGTCAGTCAGTCTGATAGATCTGTGTCTAACCTAGTCAGTCTGATAGATCTGTGTCTAACCTAGTCAGTCAGTCTGATAGACCTGTGTCTAACCTAGTCAGTCAGTCTGATAGATCTGTGTCTAACCTAGTCAGTCTGTTAGATCTGTGTCTAACCTAGTCAGTCAGTCTGTTAGATCTGTGTCTAACCTAGTCAGTCAGTCTGATAGATCTGTGTCTAACCTAGTCAGTCTGTTAGATCTGTGTCTAACCTAGTCAGTCTGATAGATCTGTGTCTAACCTAGTCAGTCAGTCTGATAGATCTGTGTCTAACCTAGTCAGTCTGATAGATCTGTGTCTAACCTAGTCAGTCTGATAGATCTGTGTCTAACCTAGTCAGTCTGATAGATCTGTGTCTAACCTAGTCAGTCTGATAGATCTGTGTCTAACCTAGTCAGTCTGATAGATCTGTGTCTAACCCAGTGAGTCTGATAGATCTGTGTCTAACCTAGTCAGTCAGTCTGATAGATCTGTGTCTAACCTAGTCAGTCTGTTAGATCTGTGTCTAACCTAGTCAGTCTGTTAGATCTGTGTCTAACCTAGTCAGTCTGTTAGATCTGTGTCTAACCTAGTCAGTCTGTTAGATCTGTGTCTAACCTAGTCAGTCAGTCTGATAGATCTGTGTCTAACCTAGTCAGTCAGTCTGATAGATCTGTGTCTAACCTAGTCAGTCAGTCTGATAGATCTGTGTCTAACCTAGTCAGTCAGTCTGATAGATCTGTGTCTAACCTAGTCAGTCAGTCTGATAGATCTGTGTCTAACCTAGTCAGTCAGTCTGATAGATCTGTGTCTAACCTAGTCAGTCTGATAGATCTGTGTCTAACCTAGTCAGTCAGTCTGATAGATCTGTGTCTAACCTAGTCAGTCTGTTAGATCTGTGTCTAACCTAGCCAGTCAGTCTGATAGATCTGTGTCTAACCTAGTCAGTCTGATAGATCTGTGTCTAACCTAGTCAGTCTGATAGATCTGTGTCTAACATAGTCAGTCAGTCTGATAGATCTGTGTCTAACCTAGTCAGTCAGTCTGTTAGATCTGTGTCTAACCTAGTCAGTCTGATAGATCTGTGTCTAACCTAGTCAGTCTGATAGATCTGTGTCTAACCTAGTCAGTCTGTTAGATCTGTGTCTAACCTAGTCAGTCTGTCTGTTAGATCTGTGTCTAACCTAGTCAGTCAGTCTGATAGATCTGTGTCTAACCTAGTCAGTCAGTCTGATAGATCTGTGTCTAACCTAGTCAGTCTGTTAGATCTGTGTCTAACCTAGTCAGTCTGATAGATCTGTGTCTAACCTAGTCAGTCAGTCTGATAGATCTGTGTCTAACCTAGTCAGTCAGTCTGATAGATCTGTGTCTAACCTAGTCAGTCAGTCTGATAGATCTGTGTCTAACCTAGTCAGTCAGTCTGATAGATCTGTGTCTAACCTAGTCAGTCTGATAGATCTGTGTCTAACCTAGTCAGTCAGTCTGATAGATCTGTGTCTAACCTAGTCAGTCAGTCTGATAGATCTGTGTCTAACCTAGTCAGTCAGTCTGATAGATCTGTGTCTAACCTAGTCAGTCAGTCTGTTAGATCTGTGTCTAACCTAGTCAGTCTGTTAGATCTGTGTCTAACCTAGTCAGTCTGATAGATCTGTGTCTAACCTAGTCAGTCAGTCTGATAGATCTGTGTCTAACCTAGTCAGTCAGTCTGATAGATCTGTGTCTAACCTAGTCAGTCAGTCTGTTAGATCTGTGTCTAACCTAGTCAGTCTGTTAGATCTGTGTCTAACCTAGTCAGTCTGATAGATCTGTGTCTAACCTAGTCAGTCAGTCTGATAGATCTGTGTCTAACCTAGTCAGTCTGATAGATCTGTGTCTAACCTAGTCAGTCTGATAGATCTGTGTCTAACCTAGTCAGTCTGATAGATCTGTGTCTAACCTAGTCAGTCAGTCTGTTAGATCTGTGTCTAACCTAGTCAGTCTGATAGATCTGTGTCTAACCTAGTCAGTCTGATAGATCTGTGTCTAACCTAGTCAGTCTGTTAGATCTGTGTCTAACCTAGTCAGTCAGTCTGATAGATCTGTGTCTAACCTAGTCAGTCTGTTAGATCTGTGTCTAACCTAGTCAGTCAGTCTGATAGATCTGTGTCTAACCTAGTCAGTCTGATAGATCTGTGTCTAACCTAGTCAGTCTGATAGATCTGTGTCTAACCTAGTCAGTCTGATAGATCTGTGTCTAACCTAGTCAGTCTGTTAGATCTGTGTCTAACCTAGTCAGTCAGTCCGATAGATCTGTGTCTAACCTAGTCAGTCAGTCTGTTAGATCTGTGTCTAACCTAGTCAGTCAGTCTGATAGATCTGTGTCTAACCTAGTCAGTCAGTCTGATAGATCTGTGTCTAACCTAGTCAGTCTGATAGATCTGTGTCTAACCTAGTCAGTCTGATAGATCTGTGTCTAACCTAGTCAGTCAGTCTGATAGATCTGTGTCTAACCTAGTCAGTCTGATAGATCTGTGTCTAACCTAGTCAGTCTGATAGATCTGTGTCTAACCTAGTCAGTCTGATAGATCTGTGTCTAACCTAGTCAGTCTGTTAGATCTGTGTCTAACCTAGTCAGTCAGTCTGATAGATCTGTGTCTAACCTAGTCAGTCTGTTAGATCTGTGTCTAACCTAGTCAGTCAGTCTGATAGATCTGTGTCTAACCTAGTCAGTCTGATAGATCTGTGTCTAACCTAGTCAGTCTGATAGATCTGTGTCTAACCTAGTCAGTCAGTCTGATAGATCTGTGTCTAACCTAGTCAGTCTGTTAGATCTGTGTCTAACCTAGTCAGTCAGTCTGATAGATCTGTGTCTAACCTAGTCAGTCAGTCTGATAGATCTGTGTCTAACCTAGTCAGTCAGTCTGATAGATCTGTGTCTAACCTAGTCAGTCTGATTGATCTGTGTCTAACCTAGTCAGTCTGATAGATCTGTGTCTAACCTAGTCAGTCTGTTAGATCTGTGTCTAACCTAGTCAGTCAGTCTGATAGATCTGTGTCTAACCTAGTTAGTCTGATAGATCTGTGTCTAACCTAGTCAGTCTGTTAGATCTGTGTCTAACCTAGTCAGTCTGATAGATCTGTGTCTAACCTAGTCAGTCTGATAGATCTGTGTCTAACCTAGTCAGTCAGTCTGATAGATCTGTGTCTAACCTAGTTAGTCTGATAGATCTGTGTCTAACCTAGTCAGTCTGTTAGATCTGTGTCTAACCTAGTCAGTCAGTCTGTTAGATCTGTGTCTAACCTAGTCAGTCTGATAGATCTGTGTCTAACCTAGTCAGTCAGTCTGATAGATCTGTGTCTAACCTAGTCAGTCAGTCTGATAGATCTGTGTCTAACCTAGTCAGTCTGATAGATCTGTGTCTAACCTAGTCAGTCAGTCTGATAGATCTGTGTCTAACCTGGTCAGTCTGATAGATCTGTGTCTAACCTAGTCAGTCTGATAGATCTGTGTCTAACCTAGTCAGTCAGTCTGATTGATCTGTGTCTAACCTAGTCAGTCTGATAGATCTGTGTCTAACCTAGTCAGTCTGATAGATCTGTGTCTAACCTAGTCAGTCAGTCTGATAGATCTGTGTCTAACCTAGTCAGTCTGATAGATCTGTGTCTAACCTAGTCAGTCAGTCTGATAGATCTGTGTCTAACCTAGTCAGTCAGTCTGATAGATCTGTGTCTAACCTAGTCAGTCAGTCTGATTGATCTGTGTCTAACCTAGTCAGTCTGATAGATCTGTGTCTAACCTAGTCAGTCTGATAGATCTGTGTCTAACCTAGTCAGTCTGATAGATCTGTGTCTAACCTAGTCAGTCTGTTAGATCTGTGTCTAACCTAGTCAGTCTGTTAGATCTGTGTCTAACCTAGTCAGTCAGTCTGATAGATCTGTGTCTAACCTGGTCAGTCAGTCTGATAGATCTGTGTCTAACCTAGTCAGTCTGATAGATCTGTGTCTAACCTAGTCAGTCTGATAGATCTGTGTCTAACCTAGTCAGTCAGTCTGATAGATCTGTGTCTAACCTAGTCAGTCTGATAGATCTGTGTCTAACCTAGTCAGTCAGTCTGTTAGATCTGTGTCTAACCTAGTCAGTCTGTTAGATCTGTGTCTAACCTAGTCAGTCTGATAGATCTGTGTCTAACCTAGTCAGTCAGTCTGATAGATCTGTGTCTAACCTAGTCAGTCAGTCTGATAGATCTGTGTCTAACCTAGTCAGTCAGTCTGATAGATCTGTGTCTAACCTAGTCAGTCTGTTAGATCTGTGTCTAACCTAGTCAGTCTGATAGATCTGTGTCTAACCTAGTCAGTCTGATAGATCTGTGTCTAACCTAGTCAGTCTGATAGATCTGTGTCTAACCTAGTCAGTCTGATAGATCTGTGTCTAACCTAGTCAGTCTGATAGATCTGTGTCTAACCTAGTCAGTCAGTCTGATAGATCTGTGTCTAACCTAGTCAGTCTGATAGATCTGTGTCTAACCTAGTCAGTCAGTCTGATAGATCTGTGTCTAACCTAGTCAGTCTGTTAGATCTGTGTCTAACCTAGTCAGTCTGATAGATCTGTGTCTAACCTAGTCAGTCAGTCTGATAGATCTGTGTCTAACCTTGTCAGTCTGATAGATCTGTGTCTAACCTAGTCAGTCTGATAGATCTGTGTCTAACCTAGTCAGTCAGTCTGATAGATCTGTGTCTAACCTAGTCAGTCTGATAGATCTGTGTCTAACCTAGTCAGTCTGATAGATCTGTGTCTAACCTAGTCAGTCAGTCTGATAGATCTGTGTCTAACCTAGTCAGTCTGATTGATCTGTGTCTAACCTAGTCAGTCAGTCTGATAGATCTGTGTCTAACCTAGTCAGTCAGTCTGTTAGATCTGTGTCTAACCTAGTCAGTCTGTTAGATCTGTGTCTAACCTAGTCAGTCTGATAGATCTGTGTCTAACCTGGTCAGTCTGATGGATCTGTGTCTAACCTAGTCAGTCTGATAGATCTGTGTCTAACCTAGTCAGTCTGTTAGATCTGTGTCTAACCTAGTCAGTCAGTCTGATAGATCTGTGTCTAACCTAGTCAGTCAGTCTGATTGATCTGTGTCTAACCTAGTCAGTCTGTTAGATCTGTGTCTAACCTAGTCAGTCAGTCTGATAGATCTGTGTCTAACCTAGTCAGTCAGTCTGATAGATCTGTGTCTAACCTAGTCAGTCAGTCTGATAGATCTGTGTCTAACCTAGTCAGTCTGATAGATCTGTGTCTAACCTAGTCAGTCAGTCTGATAGATCTGTGTCTAACCTAGTCAGTCTGTTAGATCTGTGTCTAACCTAGTCAGTCTGATAGATCTGTGTCTAACCTGGTCAGTCTGATGGATCTGTGTCTAACCTAGTCAGTCTGATAGATCTGTGTCTAACCTAGTCAGTCTGATAGATCTGTGTCTAACCTAGTCAGTCAGTCTGATAGATCTGTGTCTAACCTAGTCAGTCAGTCTGATAGATCTGTGTCTAACCTAGTCAGTCTGTTAGATCTGTGTCTAACCTAGTCAGTCTGATAGATCTGTGTCTAACCTGGTCAGTCTGATGGATCTGTGTCTAACCTAGTCAGTCTGATAGATCTGTGTCTAACCTAGTCAGTCTGATAGATCTGTGTCTAACCTAGTCAGTCAGTCTGATAGATCTGTGTCTAACCTAGTCAGTCAGTCTGATAGATCTGTGTCTAACCTAGTCAGTCTGATAGATCTGTGTCTAACCTGGTCAGTCTGATGGATCTGTGTCTAACCTAGTCAGTCTGGTAGATCTGTGTCTAACCTAGTCAGTCAGTCTGATAGATCTGTGTCTAACCTAGTCAGTCAGTCTGATAGATCTGTGTCTAACCTAGTCAGTCTGATAGATCTGTGTCTAACCTAGTCAGTCAGTCTGATAGATCTGTGTCTAACCTAGTCAGTCAGTCTGATAGATCTGTGTCTAACCTAGTCAGTCTGATAGATCTGTGTCTAACCTAGTCAGTCAGTCTGTTAGATCTGTGTCTAACCTAGTCAGTCTGATAGATCTGTGTCTAACCTAGTCAGTCAGTCTGATAGATCTGTGTCTAACCTAGTCAGTCAGTCTGTTAGATCTGTGTCTAACCTAGTCAGTCTGTTAGATCTGTGTCTAACCTAGTCAGTCTGATAGATCTGTGTCTAACCTAGTCAGTCTGATAGATCTGTGTCTAACCTAGTCAGTCAGTCTGATAGATCTGTGTCTAACCTAGTCAGTCTGATAGATCTGTGTCTAACCTAGTCAGTCTGATAGATCTGTGTCTAACCTAGTCAGTCAGTCCGATAGATCTGTGTCTAACCTAGTCAGTCTGTTAGATCTGTGTCTAACCTAGTCAGTCTGATAGATCTGTGACTAACCTAGTCAGTCTGATAGATCTGTGTCTAACCTAGTCAGTCAGTCCGATAGATCTGTGTCTAACCTAGTCAGTCTGATAGATCTGTGTCTAACCTAGTCAGTCTGATAGATCTGTGTCTAACCTAGTCAGTCTGTTAGATCTGTGTCTAACCTAGTCAGTCTGTTAGATCTGTGTCTAACCTAGTCAGTCAGTCTGATAGATCTGTGTCTAACCTAGTCAGTCTGTTAGATCTGTGTCTAACCTAGTCAGTCTGATAGATCTGTGTCTAACCTAGTCAGTCAGTCTGATAGATCTGTGTCTAACCTAGTCAGTCAGTCTGATAGATCTGTGTCTAACCTAGTCAGTCAGTCTGATAGATCTGTGTCTAACCTAGTCAGTCTGATAGATCTGTGTCTAACCTAGTCAGTCAGTCTATTAGATCTGTGACTAACCTAGTCAGTCTGATAGATCTGTGTCTAACCTAGTCAGTCAGTCTGATAGATCTGTGTCTAACCTAGTCAGTCAGTCTGATAGATCTGTGTCTAACCTAGTCAGTCAGTCTGATAGATCTGTGTCTAACCTAGTCAGTCAGTCTGATAGATCTGTGTCTAACCTAGTCAGTCAGTCTGATAGATCTGTGTCTAACCTAGTCAGTCTGATAGATCTGTGTCTAACCTAGTCAGTCAGTCTGATAGATCTGTGTCTAACCTAGTCAGTCTGATAGATCTGTGTCTAACCTAGTCAGTCAGTCTGATAGATCTGTGTCTAACCTAGTCAGTCTGATAGATCTGTGTCTAACCTAGTCAGTCAGTCTGATAGATCTGTGTCTAACCTAGTCAGTCTGATAGATCTGTGTCTAACCTAGTCAGTCAGTCTGATAGATCTGTGTCTAACCTAGTCAGTCTGATAGATCTGTGTCTAACCTAGTCAGTCAGTCTATTAGATCTGTGACTAACCTAGTCAGTCTGATAGATCTGTGTCTAACCTAGTCAGTCAGTCTGATAGATCTGTGTCTAACCTAGTCAGTCAGTCTGATAGATCTGTGTCTAACCTAGTCATTCTGATAGATCTGTGTCTAACCTAGTCAGTCAGTCTGATAGATCTGTGTCTAACCTAGTCAGTCAGTCTGATAGATCTGTGTCTAACCTAGTCAGTCAGTCTGATAGCTTGTGTCTAACCTAGTCAGTCTGATAGATCTGTGTCTAACCTAGTCAGTCTGATAGATCTGTGTCTAACCTAGTCAGCCTGATAGATCTGTGTCTAACCTAGTCAGCCTGATAGATCTGTGTCTAACCTAGTCAGTCAGTCTGATAGATCTGTGTCTAACCTAGTCAGTCAGTCTGATAGATCTGTGTCTCACCTAGTCAGTCAGTCTGTTAGATCTGTGTCTAACCTAGTCAGTCTGATAGATCTGTGTCTAACCTAGTCAGTCTGATAGATCTGTGTCTAACCTAGTCAGTCAGTCTGATAGATCTGTGTCTAACCTAGTCAGTCTGTTAGATCTGTGTCTAACCTAGTCAGTCAGTCTGATAGATCTGTGTCTAACCTAGTCAGTCAGTCTGTTAGATCTGTGTCTAACCTAGTCAGTCTGATAGATCTGTGTCTAACCTAGTCAGTCAGTCTGTTAGATCTGTTTCTAACCTAGTCAGTCTGATAGATCTGTGTCTAACCTAGTCAGTCAGTCTGATAGATCTGTGTCTAACCTAGTCAGTCAGTCTGATAGATCTGTGTCTAACCTAGTCAGTCAGTCTGATAGATCTGTGTCTAACCTAGTCAGTCTGATAGATCTGTGTCTAACCTAGTCAGTCTGTTAGATCTGTGTCTAACCTAGTCAGTCTGTTAGATCTGTGTCTAACCTAGTCAGTCTGGTAGATCTGTGTCTAACCTAGTCAGTCTGTTAGATCTGTGTCTAACCTAGTCAGTCAGTCTGATAGATCTGTGTCTAACCTAGTCAGTCTGATAGATCTGTGTCTAACCTAGTCAGTCAGTCTGATAGCTTGTGTCTAACCTAGTCAGTCTGATAGATCTGTGTCTAACCTAGTCAGTCTGATAGATCTGTGTCTAACCTAGTCAGTCTGTTAGATCTGTGTCTAACCTAGTCAGTCAGTCTGATAGATCTGTGTCTAACCTAGTCAGTCAGTCTGATAGATCTGTGTCTAACCTAGTCAGTCTGATAGATCTGTGTCTAACCTAGTCAGTCTGATAGATCTGTGTCTAACCTAGTCAGTCTGATAGATCTGTGTCTAACCTAGTCAGTCTGTTAGATCTGTGTCTAACCTAGTCAGTCTGATAGATCTGTGTCTAACCTAGTCAGTCTGATAGATCTGTGTCTAACCTAGTCAGTCAGTCTGATAGATCTGTGTCTAACCTAGTCAGTCTGATAGATCTGTGTCTAACCTAGTCAGTCTGATAGATCTGTGTCTAACCTAGTCAGTCTGATAGATCTGTGTCTAACCTAGTCAGTCAGTCTGATAGATCTGTGTCTAACCTAGTCAGTCTGTTAGATCTGTGTCTAACCTAGTCAGTCAGTCTGTTAGATCTGTGTCTAACCTAGTCAGTCTGTTAGATCTGTGTCTAACCTAGTCAGTCAGTCTGATAGATCTGTGTCTAACCTAGTCAGTCAGTCTGATAGATCTGTGTCTAACCTAGTCAGTCAGTCTGATAGATCTGTGTCTAACCTAGTCAGTCAGTCTGATAGATCTGTGTCTAACCTAGTCAGTCAGTCTGATAGATCTGTGTCTAACCTAGTCAGTCTGATAGATCTGTGTCTAACCTAGTCAGTCTGATAGATCTGTGTCTAACCTAGTCAGTCAGTCTGTTAGATCTGTGTCTAACCTAGTCAGTCTGATAGATCTGTGTCTAACCTAGTCAGTCAGTCTGATAGATCTGTGTCTAACCTAGTCAGTCTGATAGATCTGTGTCTAACCTAGTCAGTCTGATAGATCTGTGTCTAACCTAGTCAGTCTGTTAGATCTGTGTCTAACCTAGTCAGTCTGATAGATCTGTGTCTAACCTAGTCAGTCTGATAGATCTGTGTCTAACCTAGTCAGTCTGATAGATCTGTGTCTAACCTAGTCAGTCTGATAGATCTGTGTCTAACCTAGTCAGTCTGATAGATCTGTGTCTAACCTAGTCAGTCTGATAGATCTGTGTCTAACCTAGTCAGTCTGATAGATCTGTGTCTAACCTAGTCAGTCTGATAGATCTGTGTCTAACCTAGTCAGTCTGATAGATCTGTGTCTAACCTAGTCAGTCTGATAGATCTGTGTCTAACCTAGTCAGTCAGTCTGATAGATCTGTGTCTAACCTAGTCAGTCTGATAGATCTGTGTCTAACCTAGTCAGTCAGTCTGATAGATCTGTGTCTAACCTAGTCAATCTGATAGATCTGTGTCTAACCTAGTCAGTCTGTCTGATAGATCTGTGTCTAACCTAGTCAGTCAGTCTGATAGATCTGTGTCTAACCTAGTCAGTCTGATAGATCTGTGTCTAACCTAGTCAGTCTGATAGATCTGTGTCTAACCTAGTCAGTCTGATAGATCCGTGTCTAACCTAGTCAGTCTGTTAGATCTGTGTCTAACCTAGTCAGTCAGTCTGATAGATCTGTGTCTAACCTAGTCAGTCAGTCTGTTAGATCTGTGTCTAACCTAGTCAGTCAGTCTGATAGATCTGTGTCTAACCTAGTCAGTCAGTCTGATAGATCTGTGTCTAACCTAGTCAGTCTGATAGATCTGTGTCTAACCTAGTCAGTCTGATAGATCTGTGTCTAACCTAGTCAGTCTGATAGATCTGTGTCTAACCAAGTCAGTCAGTCTGTTAGATCTGTTTCTAACCTAGTCAGTCTGATAGATCTGTGTCTAACCTAGTCAGTCAGTCTGATAGATCTGTGTCTAACCTAGTCAGTCTGTTAGATCTGTGTCTAACCTAGTCAGTCTGATAGATCTGTGTCTAACCTAGTCAGTCTGATAGATCTGTGTCTAACCTAGTCAGTCAGTCTGTTAGATCTGTGTCTAACCTAGTCAGTCAGTCTGTTAGATCTGTGTCTAACCTAGTCAGTCAGTCTGTTAGATCTGTGTCTAACCTAGTCAGTCAGTCTGATAGATCTGTGTCTAACCTAGTCAGTCTGATAGATCTGTGTCTAACCTAGTCAGTCAGTCTGATAGATCTGTGTCTAACCTAGTCAGTCAGTCTGATAGATCTGTGTCTAACCTAGTCAGTCTGATAGATCTGTGTCTAACCTAGTCAGTCAGTCTGATAGATCTGTGTCTAACCTAGTCAGTCAGTCTGATAGATCTGTGTCTAACCTAGTCAGTCTGTTAGATCTGTGTCTAACCTAGTCAGTCTGATAGATCTGTGTCTAACCTAGTCAGTCAGTCTGTTAGATCTGTGTCTAGTCAGTCAGTCTGATAGATCTGTGTCTAACCTAGTCAGTCAGTCTGATTGATCTGTGTCTAACCTAGTCAGTCTGATAGATCTGTGTCTAACCTAGTCAGTCTGATAGATCTGTGTCTAACCTAGTCAGTCAGTCTGATAGATCTGTGTCTAACCTAGTCAGTCAGTCTGATAGATCTGTGTCTAACCTAGTCAGTCTGTTAGATCTGTGTCTAACCTAGTCAGTCAGTCTGATAGATCTGTGTCTAACCTAGTCAGTCAGTCTGATAGATCTGTGTCTAACCTAGTCAGTCAGTCTGTTAGATCTGTGTCTAACCTAGTCAGTCTGTTAGATCTGTGTCTAACCTAGTCAGTCAGTCTGATAGATCTGTGTCTAACCTAGTCAGTCAGTCTGATAGATCTGTGTCTAACCTAGTCAGTCTGATCTATCTGTGTCTAACCTAGTCAGTCAGTCTGACAGATGATTCTGTCTGAAAACACATTGCTGATGCAACTTATTTATCATCACAAGAAAATACTTTTCTCCAAGATTCACTTGAATTGACTTTACTAAAAAAGGACAGGAAGTGTAAAATACACTGGGGGAGAAAACAAAAAAACAGATATTTTCCTTCAAGAATACATAAGTAGTACACACATAAATGGTCACGGGTCTTAAGAGACGTTTGCCAAGTTTTATTGAATTTAAAAAAAAAAAAAAGATTTTTTTTAAACATTCATACTCCACATTCCAGCTACCCAATCAAAAACACAGTCCTTTTAATAGCTCACTGTCATTACAGCCTTGAACACCAATTATAAGCAGTAATGTTGTTATCTGGTTTAACGTCAGGTATATTTATAAACATTACAAATCAGTACCGTTCCATCACAACATCAAAAAAAGGGTTCAACCAGGAAACACGACAGGGGTTTTATACCGCACTGTAGGTCTCCGTTTTACCAAACTATATATATATATATATCTGAGGATAAAACAAGAACTATATTTGAGGATAAATTACATCTGCTAAATATTTAAGTATATCTCTTAAAAAAGAACACAGGTGTGGTGACAAAGCGTGCAGTAAGAGAGGATTTGGTGAAATGTTTAAAAGTTGTTACACATGGCTTCAATAAGTTTTGAAATCAAGATTGATAACAGGTATGTTTTTTTAAAATTAGTGTCGTAGGGGTGAAAGGTCATGGATGAGCAAAAAAAAAAAAAAAAAAAAGTAGAGTCTTCATTTAGAGAAAAGAAAACGGGGGGAAAAAAACCCGAAGCGAAAACTTCGATCTTCAGGACTGTAATTGTGCTCCGGATACGTGTGTATGCGTGTGTGTGTACAAGTGTTTCGGGAACGAGTGCGCGTGTGTGTGTGTGTAACGTACGAGTGTGTGTGTACGTGTGTGTGTGTGTGTAACGTACGAGTGTGTGTGTGTACGAGGCGAGTGTAAAGCAGCAGCAAGTGTACGCCCCCCCCCCCCCTTCAGACTAAAAAAAAGACACAGAGCAGAGACATGGGACACACAGTAAACACACCAACAATCACATTAATATCAAACCATCAATCAAGATCATTATAAAAACCAGCAATTAATTGTTTTAAAAACAATAAAGGGTTAACATCGTCTTAATTAAAAATAACCTGTGCGATTATCAATATTACTGTACAATATCTAGGAGTTAATATGAATAACTAATATCCTGTTACATTAATTTAAAAAAAACAGCATTTAAAAAAGGGTGAAACAAACAAAGATGACACCTGTATATCTCCAGTATTGTTATTAAGGACCGGTTCCCGTTATACCGGGTCCCGTTATACCCTTCTTCTTAGATACTGTAAATATTGGACATAGCTAATATTCACCACATAGGCAATAAACACGACATTAATATATATATATATATATTTTTTTTAAACACACTGGACATAAAACCAACCAAGTCAGTCAACATAACATTTTAAGAAACAGTTTTAGACGTAGTTTCAATCTAACGCAACTGTTTTAAGAGAAAAGAGGGAGAAGAGAAGGAGGAGAGGAGAGAAGAAGGGGAGGGAGGAGAAGGAGAGAAGAAGGAGAGAAGAAGGAGAGAAGAAGGAGAGAAGAAGGAGAGGAGAGAAGAAGGAGAGAAGAAGGAGAGTAGAGAAAAAGGAGAGGAGAGAAGGAGAGGAGAGGAGAAGGAGAGAAGAAGGAGAGAAGAAGGAGAGAAGAAGGAGAGGAGAGGAGAGAAGAAGGAGAGAAGAAGGAGAGGAGAGAAGAAGGAGAGGAGAGGAGAGAAGAAGGAGGAGAGGAGAGAAGAAGGAGAGGAGAGAAGGAGAGGAGAGGAGAAGGAGAGGAGGAGAGAAGAAGGAGAGGAGGAGAGAAGAAGGAGAGGAGGAGAGGAAGAGAGAAGGAGAGAAGAGAGAAGAAGGAGAGAAGAGAGAAGAAGGAGAGAAGAAGAGAAGAAGGAGAGGAGGAGAGAAGAAGAGAGGAGAGAGCGAAGTAGGGAGAAGAGAGAAGAGAATATATAGTATACCTTTGAGAGTTGGGCCAGTGATATAGATGCAGCATGATCATCAATCTGTTTGAATTAGATACAAAAATCTGATTAATGCTCCATCACACACACACACACACACACACCATGAAGACAGACGTATTCTGCAGAGTAACACACACACACACACAGACACATTCTGTAGAGTAACACACGAGGTAGATATCTACTGTCAAAACCGTGTTGACGGTATTAAATAAATCTGTTATAAAACGCTGGAACAGACATTATTACATTCACATCAGCTTGGTTATGAGACACGCAGGACAATTAAAAACAAAGTCACAAAACAACTTATCATTTATCAAAAAACCTCAGGAACAAATTCATCATTTACAAAAAGGCACCAGTTCATTTCATTAATAAAAAAAAAGTTTAATTAGTAAAATTAGAGGTCTTTGTAAATATATTTTTTTAAACGTGCACCGTCATTTGACGTCTAACCCGCCTCAAGCCAGTCTCGCAACATGCTAACATCCTGTGTGACTTGCATTGTGAGCGGTGTTAGCAACATGCTAACATCCTGTGGGACTTGCTTTGTGAGCGGTGTTAGCAACATGCTAACATCCTGTGTGACTTGCATTGTGAGCGGTGTTAGCAACATGCTAACATCCTGTGGGACTTGCTTTGTGAGAGGTGTGGGGGGAAATGAACGATCTAGCAAGCTTGTATAGGTGTTAGCAACATGCTAGCATCCTGTGGGACTTGCTTTGTGAGAGGTGTTAGCAACATGCTAACATCCTGTGGGACTTGCTTTGTGAGCGGTGTTAGCAACATGCTAACATCCTGTGGGACTTGCTTTGTGAGCGGTGTTAGCAACATGCTAACATCCTGTGGGACTTGCTTTGTGAGAGGTGTGGGGGGAAATGAACGATCTAGCAAGCTTGTATAGGTGTTAGCAACATGCTAGCATCCTGTGGGACTTGCTTTGTGAGAGGTGTTAGCAACATGCTAACATCCTGTAGCATGAGACTGATTGTCAATCAGTGTTGCTTCCTAAGTGGACAGTTTGATTTCACAGAAGTGTGATTGACTTGGAGTTACATTGTGTTGTTTAAGTTTTCCCTTTATTTTTTTGAGCAGTGTATATACAATGTGTGCAAAAGGCATGAGGAGGTAGGCAATAAATCAAATAATTACAATTTAGCAGATTAACATTGGAGTGATAAATCATCAGATGATCATGTGCAAGTAGAGATACTGGTGTGCAAAAGAGCAGAAAAGTAAATAAATAAAAGCAGTATGGGGGGTGAGGTAGGTAAATTGGGTGGGCTATATATCGATGGACTATGTACAGCTGCAGCGTACAACTTGCTTCTTGTATAGGTGTTAGCAACATGCTAACATCCTGTGTGACTTGCTTTGTGAGAGGTGTGGGGGGTAATGGGTATTAGCATTGCTTTTAAATGATAGGTATGGTACAATCCTGTTCCTCTGGTTGTGTGGTCTCCCTCGGGGACGACACACGGCCGCCCTCGGGGACGACACACGGCCGCCCTCGGGGACGACACACGGCCGCCCTCGGGGACGACACACGGCCGCCCTCGGGGACGACACACGGCCGCCCTCGGGGACGACACACGGCCGCCCTCGGGGACGACACACGGCCGCCCTCGGGGACGACACACGGCCGCCCTCGGGGACGACACGGTTGCCTCAGGGACAACACGGTTGCCTCAGGGACAACACGGTTGCCTCAGGGACAACACGGTTGCCTCAGTTTTGGTCCGACGGCCCAGCTCAAGGCCGAGTCTTGGCACTTCCAGAACTTTCCCAATGATTGAGACCACGGTGCTCTTGGAAACATTCAACACTCTAGAAAATTGTTTTATTCCCTTATACCCCAGATAAATGCCTCGTTGAAATTATCTCTCTGAGATCTACGGACAGTTCCTTGGACGTCATGGTATAGTTTCTGCTCTGACGTGCACTGTCAACTGTGGTCCATATTATGGCAAGAACAGCTCAAATAAGCAGAAACAACAGTCCATCGTTACTTTAAGACATGAAGGTCAGTCAATACGGAACATTTCAAGAACCTTTGAAAGTTTCTTCAAGTGCAGTCGCAAAAAAACCATCAAGCGCTGTGATGAAACTGTCTCTCAAGAGGACCGCCACAGGAAAGACCCAGAGTTACCTCTGCTGCAGATGATACATTCATTAGAGCTACCAGCACCTCAGATTGCAGCACAAATAAATGCTTCAGTGTTCAAGTAACAGACACATCTCAACATCAACTGTTCAGAGGAGACCGTGTGAAATCAGGCCTTCGTGGTCGAATTGCTGCAAAAAAAACACTACTAAAAAGGACACCAATAAGAAGAAGAGACTTCCTGGGCCAAGAAACACGGGCAATGGACATTTGACCGGTGGAAATCTGTCCTTTGGTCTGATGAGTCCAAATTGGAGATGTTTGGTTCCAACCATCATGTCTTTGTGAGACGTAGAGTAGGTGAACAGATGATCTCTGTATGTGTGGTTCCCACCTTGAAGCATGGAGGAGGAGGTGTGATGGTGGTTCCCACCGTGAAGCATGGAGGAGGAGGTGTGATGGTGTGGTTCCCACCGTGAAGCATGGAGGAGGAGGTGTGATGGTGCTTTGCTGGTGACACTGTCAGTTATTTATTTAGAATTCAAGGCACATTTAACCTGCATGGCTACCAAAGCATTCTGCAGCGATACACCATCCCATCTGGTTTGGGTTTAGTGGGAACTATCATTTGTTTTTCAATAGGACAATGACCCAAAACCCACCTCCAGGCTGTGTAAGGGTTATTTGACCAAGAATGAGAGTGATGGAGTGCTGCATCAGATGACCTGGCCTCCACAATCCCCCGAACTCAACCCAATGGAGATGGTTTGGGATGAGTTGGACCGCAGAGTGAAGGAAAAGCAGCCAATAAGTGCTCAGCATACACAGCCCATCTGTAAATAGCCCATCCAACTACCTCATCCCCATATTGTTATTTATATATTTTGCTCCTTTGCACCCCGGTATCTCTACTTGCACATTCATCTTCTGCACATCTATCACTCCAGTGTTTAATTGCTATATTGTAATTATTTTGTAACTACGGCCTATTCATTGCCTTACCTCCCTAATCTTACTACATTTGCACACACTGTATATAGATTTCTCCATTGTTATTGACTGTATGTTTGTATATTCCATGTGTAACTCTGTTGTATGTGTCGAACTGCTTTGCTTTATCTTGGCCAGGTCGCAGTTGTAAATGAGAACTTGTTCTCAACTGGCCTACCTGGTTAAATAAAATGTGAAATAAATAAATAAAAACATTTGTGGGAACTCCTTCAAGACTGTTGGAAAAGCATTCCAGGTGACTACCTCATGAGGTAGCTGGTTGAGAGAATGCCAAGAGTGTGCAAAGCTGTCATCAAGGCAAAAGGGTGGCTACTTTGAAGAATCTAAAATATATTTTGATATATGTTTAACACTTTTTTTGGTTACTACATGATTCCATATGTGTTATTTCATAGATGTGATGTCTTCACTATTATGCTACAATGTAGAAAATAGTAAAAAATTAAGAAAAACGCTTTAATGGAGAGGTGCGTCCAAAACTTTTGACTGGTACTGTAGTTTTAAAAACAGGACAACACTAGAATGGTATGACAAGACATTTCACACACACGTGCAGTGGTGTGTCTGTGTGTGTGTGTGTGTGTCTGTGTGTGTGTGTGTGTGTGTGTGTGTGTGAGAGAGGTGGGAGAGTGTTAGTTACATACTGCTCTGGACGATCCGACGGGGAAGTGATTGTGATCCGAAGAACGATCTGCTTTGGAGGATCCGACGGGGAAGTTGTGTTCTGAAAAACGCTCGCTGGAACAGAGAGAGAGAGAGAGACAGAGAGAGAGAGACAGAGAGAGAGAGACAGACAGAGAGAGAGAGACAGAGAGAGAGAGACAGAGAGAGAGACAGAGAGAGAGAGACAGAGAGAGAGAGACAGAGAGAGAGAGACAGAGAGAGAGAGAGACAGAGAGAGAGAGAGAGAGAGACAGAGAGAGAGAGACAGAGAGAGAGAGACAGAGAGAGAGAGACAGAGAGCGAGAGCCAGAGCGAGAGCCAGAGCGAGAGCCAGAGCGAGAGCCAGAGCGAGAGCCAGAGCGAGAGCCAGAGCGAGAGCCAGAGCGAGAGCCAGAGCGAGAGCCAGAGCGAGAGCCAGAGCGAGAGCCAGAGCGAGAGCCAGAGCGAGAGCCAGAGCGAGAGCCAGAGAGCCAGAGAGCCAGAGAGACACAGAGACACAGAGACACAGAGACAGAGAGACAGAGAGACAGAGAGACAGAGAGAGAGAGAGAGACAGAGAGAGAGACAGAGACAGAGACAGAGAGAGAGAGAGAGACAGAGAGACAGAGAGACAGAGAGTTAAATTCATGTTTGTCATTCAGACGCTCTTCCCAAGACAGACACACTTCCAAGTTTAAATAGTCAGTCTAGAAAAAGACAGGATTCAGAACTTGTTGGAGCCTGAAATCCCAAAATGACACGTCTGAAACGCTTAGGCTGACGTGTGTGTGTGTGTGTGTGTGTGTGTGTGTGTGTGTGTGTGTGTGTGTGTGTGTGTGTGTGTGTGTGTGTGTGTTACAAACGACACGCCTGATACCGCTAGGTCGTCTGTCACAGAGTAATGACCTAGTAATCTTAGGCAGAGTAATATTCTACAGGCCCTGCGATGCCAGTCGATCGGTCCGTTTCAATCCCAGGGGTTTAGATGGCCGGTTTGTTTTGGTGCTGGGAGTCAAGGTGAAGTCAAATTGTGGAGCTGTAGAAACGCAAAGTACTTATGAAAAGTATTGTAAAAAAAGGCAAATAAAAATGAAATGAAGCATTGCACCACATATCCTGCCACTACAGTCCCGTTTCCCTCAGACCAGACCTGCCACTACAGTCCCGTTTCCCTCAGACCAGACCTGCCACTACAGTCCCGTTTCCCTCAGACCTGCCACTACAGTCCCGTTTCCCTCAGACCTGCCACTACAGTCCCGTTTCCCTCAGACCTGCCACTACAGTCCCGTTTCCCTCAGACCTGCCACTACAGTCCCGTTTCCCTCAGACCTGCCACTACAGTCCCGTTTCCCTCAGACCTGCCACTACAGTCCCGTTTCCCTCAGACCTGCCACTACAGTCCCGTTTCCCTCAGACCTGCCACTACAGTCCCGTTTCCCTCAGACCTGCCACTACAGTCCCGTTTCCCTCAGACCTGCCACTACAGTCCCGTTTCCCTCAGACCTGCCACTACAGTCCCGTTTCCCTCAGACCTGCCACTACAGTCCCGTTTCCCTCAGACCTGCCACTACAGTCCCGTTTCCCTCAGACCTGCCACTACAGTCCCGTTTCCCTCAGACCTGCCACTACAGTCCCGTTTCCCTCAGACCTGCCACTACAGTCCCGTTTCCCTCAGACCTGCCACTACAGTCCCGTTTCCCTCAGACCTGCCACTACAGTCCCGTTTCCCTCAGACCAGACCTGCCACTACAGTCCCGTTTCCCTCAGACCAGACCTGCCACTACAGTCCCGTTTCCCTCAGACCAGACCTGCCACTACCGTCCCGTTTCCCTCAGACCAGACCTGCCACTACAGTCCCGTTTCCCTCAGACCTGCCACTACAGTCCCGTTTCCCTCAGACCTGCCACTACAGTCCCGTTTCCCTCAGACCTGCCACTACAGTCCCGTTTCCCTCAGACCTGCCACTACAGTCCCGTTTCCCTCAGACCTGCCACTACAGTCCCGTTTCCCTCAGACCTGCCACTACAGTCCCGTTTCCCTCAGACCTGCCACTACAGTCCCGTTTCCCTCAGACCTGCCACTACAGTCCCGTTTCCCTCAGACCAGACCTGCCACTACAGTCCCGTTTCCCTCAGACCAGACCTGCCACTACAGTCCCGTTTCCCTCAGACCTGCCACTACAGTCCCGTTTCCCTCAGACCAGACCTGCCACTACAGTCCCGTTTCCCTCAGACCAGACCTGCCACTACAGTCCCGTTTCCCTCAGACCTGCCACTACAGTCCCGTTTCCCTCAGACCTGCCACTACAGTCCCGTTTCCCTCAGACCTGCCACTACAGTCCCGTTTCCCTCAGACCTGCCACTACAGTCCCGTTTCCCTCAGACCTGCCACTACAGTCCCGTTTCCCTCAGACCAGACCTGCCACTACAGTCCCGTTTCCCTCAGACCAGACCTGCCACTACAGTCCCGTTTCCCTCAGACCAGACCTGCCACTACAGTCCCGTTTCCCTCAGACCTGCCACTACAGTCCCGTTTCCCTCAGACCTGCCACTACAGTCCCGTTTCCCTCAGACCTGCCACTACAGTCCCGTTTCCCTCAGACCTGCCACTACAGTCCCGTTTCCCTCAGACCTGCCACTACAGTCCCGTTTCCCTCAGACCTGCCACTACAGTCCCGTTTCCCTCAGACCTGCCACTACAGTCCCGTTTCCCTCAGACCAGACCTGCCACTACAGTCCCGTTTCCCTCAGACCAGACCTGCCACTACAGTCCCGTTTCCCTCAGACCTGCCACTACAGTCCCGTTTCCCTCAGACCAGACCTGCCACTACAGTCCCGTTTCCCTCAGACCAGACCTGCCACTACAGTCCCGTTTCCCTCAGACCTGCCACTACAGTCCCGTTTCCCTCAGACCTGCCACTACAGTCCCGTTTCCCTCAGACCTGCCACTACAGTCCCGTTTCCCTCAGACCTGCCACTACAGTCCCGTTTCCCTCAGACCTGCCACTACAGTCCCGTTTCCCTCAGACCTGCCACTACAGTCCCGTTTCCCTCAGACCAGACCTGAATCACCATACCCCCCGTGCAGCAGGTGTCAGAGCAGGTGACAGAGCAGACCTGAATCACCATACCCCCCGTGCAGCAGGTGTCAGAGCAGGTGACAGAGCAGACCTGAATCACCATACCCCCCTGCAGCAGGTGTCAGAGCAGGTGACAGAGCAGACCTGAATCACCATACCCCCCTGCAGCAGGTGTCAGAGCAGGTGACAGAGCAGACCTGAATCACCATACCCCCCTGCAGCAGGTGTCAGAGCAGGTGACAGAGCAGACCTGAATCACCATACACCCCCGTGCAGCAGGTGTCAGAGCAGGTGACAGAGCAGACCTGAATCACCATACCCCCCTGCAGCAGGTGTCAGAGCAGGTGACAGAGCAGACCTGAATCACCATACCCCCCGTGCAGCAGGTGTCAGAGCAGGTGACAGAGCAGAGCTGAATCACCATACACCCCCGTGCAGCAGGTGTCAGAGCAGGTGACAGAGCAGAGCTGAATCACCATACACCCCCGTGCAGCAGGTGTCAGAGCAGGTGACAGAGCAGACCTGAATCACCACACACCCCCGTGCAGCAGGTGTCAGAGCAGGTGACTGAGAGCAGAGCTGAGCTGCGATCCAACATCCCTTATTTGAATATCTTAACGGACACAGTCTCAGTTCTCAGTCACACAAACAATCCAGACCTCCTCACTTAGAAACTAATCTACATTTACATTGTCATTTAGCAGACGCTCTTATCCAGAGCGACTTACAAATTGGTGCATTCACCTTATGACATCCAGTGGGACAACCACTTTACAATAGAGCACCTAAATCTTTTAAGGGGGGGGGGGGGGGGGGGTAGAAGGGTTACTTTATCCTATCCTAGGTATTCCTTAAAGAGGTGGGGTTTCAGGTGTCTCCGGAAGGTGGTGATTGACTAATCTAGATAAATGATCTGGGCTCACTGCTTCCATCATCACTTGATGCCACATCAGGAAGTGCCATTAAAATGTCACAATAATGACTAATATACAGGCGATAAATAAAACAATTAAAAACTGTTTTAAGTGAGAAAATAGGCATTGGTCTGAAGCCCCAAAAAGCTATGTAAATTCACATGAGCACCACAATGCCTACTCCACCCATGCTCTACCAAGGTTTTACACCACCACAATGCCTACTCCACCCATGCTCTACCAAGGTTTTACAGCACCACAATGCCTACTTCACCCATGCTCTACCAAGGTTTTACACCACCACAATGCCTACTCCACCCATGCTCTACCAAGGTTTTACAGCACCACAATGCCTACTCCACCCATGCTCTACCAAGGTTTTCCACCACCACAATGCCTACTCCACCCATGCTCTACCAAGGTTTTACACCACCACAATGCCTACTCCACCCATACTCTACCAAGGTTTTCCACCACCACAATGCCTACTCCACCCATGCTCTACCAAGGTTTTACACCACCACAATGCCTACTCCACCCATGCTCCACCAAGGTTTTACACCACCCCAATGTCTACTCCACCCATGCTCTACCAAGGTTTAACACCACCACAATGCCTACTCCACCCATGCTCTACCAAGGTTTTACAGCTCCACAATGTCTACTCCACCCATGCTCTACCAAGGTTTTACAGCACCACAATGCCTACTCCACCCATGCTCTACCAAGGTTTTACACCACCACAATGCCTACTCCACCCATGCTCCACCAAGGTTTTACACCACCACAATGCCTACTCCACCCATGTTCTACCAAGGGTTTCCAGCACCACAATGCCTACTCCACCCATGTTCTACCAAGGTTTTCCAGCACACGGCTTTGACCTGCTACAGTAGCTATGTCGGTCTGCTGTACTTCAGACGATATGTAGGCAGGTTGCTTAGGATTTAAACCGTCTCAAAAACAGCCTGATTCATACTCTTAGAAGGTGCTGCTGCTCCCACAATAATGGGATTTGTACCGAACACAAAATAAAATATTGGATTCTTCACACGCACTAATCCAATTAAAAAATTAAAATCAAATTTGATTGGTCACATGCACATATTTAGCAGATGTTATTGCAGGTGTAGCTAAAATGCTTGTGTTCCTAACTCCAACAGTGCAGTAATATCTAACAATTTACAACAATACACAAACCTAAAAGTAAAATAATGGAATTAAGAAATATACACTGCTCAAAAAAATAAAGGGAACACTTAAACAACACAATGTAACTCCAAGTCAATCACACTTCTGTGAAATCAAACTGTGCACTTAGGAAGCAACACTGATTGACAATACATTTCACATGCTGTTGTGCAAATGGAATAGACAAAAGGTGGAAAATATAGGCAATTAGCAAGACACCCCCAAAAAAGGAGTGATTCTGCAGGTGGTGATCACAGACCACTTCTCAGTTCCTATGCTTCCTGGCTGATGTTTTGGTCACTTTTGAATGCTGGCGGTGCTCTCACTCTAGTGGTAGCATGAGACGGAGTCTACAACCCACACAAGTGGCTCAGGTAGTGCAGTTCATCCAGGATGGCACATCAATGCGAGCTGTGGCAAAAAGGTTTGCTGTGTCTGTCAGCGTAGTGTCCAGAGCATGGAGGCGCTACCAGGAGACAGGCCAGTACATCAGGAGACGTGGAGGAGGCCGTAGGAGGGCAACAACCCAGCAGCAGGACCGCTACCTCCGCCTTTGTGCAAGGAGGTGCACTGCCAGCGCCCTGCAAAATGACCTCCAGCAGGCCACAAATGTGCATGTGTCTGCTCAAACGGTCAGAAACAGACTCCATGAGGGTGGTATGAGGGCCCGACGTCCACAGGTGGGGGTTGTGCTTACAGCCCAACACCATGCAGGACGTTTGGCATTTGCCAGAGAACACCAAGATTGGCAAATTCGCCACTGGCGCCCTGTGCTCTTCACAGATGAAAGCAGGTTCACACTGAGCACATGTGACAGACGTGACAGAGTCTGGAGACGCCGTGGAGAACGTTCTGCTGCCTGCAACATCCTCCAGCACGACCGGTTTGGCGATGGGTCAGTCATGGTGTGGGGTGGCATTTCTTTGTGGGGCCGCACAGCCCTCCATGTGCTCGCCAGAGGTAGCCTGACTGCCATTAGGTACCGAGATGAGATCCTCAGACCCCTTGTGAGACCATATGCTGACACATGCAGATTTGTGGCCTGCTGGAGGTCATTTTGCAGGGCTCTGGCAGTGCACCTCCTTGCACAAAGGCGGAGGTAGCGGTCCTGCTGCTGGGTTGTTGCCCTCCTACGGCCTCCTCCACGTCTCCTGATGTACTGGCCTGACTCCTGGTAGCGCCTCCATGCTCTGGACACTACGCTGACAGACACAGCAAACCTTTTTGCCACAGCTCGCATTGATGTGCCATCCTGGATGAACTGCTCTACCTGAGCCACTTGTGTGGGTTGTAGACTCCGTCTCATGCTACCACTAGAGTGAAAGCACCGCCAGCATTCAAAAGTGACCAAAACATCAGCCAGGAAGCATAGGAACTGAGAAGTGGTCTGTGGTCACCACCTGCAGAATCACTCCTTTTTTGGGGGTGTCTTGCTAATTGCCTATAATTTCCACCTTTTGTCTATTCCATTTGCACAACAGCATGTGAAATGTATTGTCAATCAGTGTTGCTTCCTAAGTGGACAGTTTGATTTCACAGAAGTATGATTGACTTGGAGTTACATTGTGTTGTTTAAGTGTTCCCTTTATTTTTTTGAGCAGTGTATAATATTTAACTTTTAATATAACTAGGCAACTCAGTTCAGAACAAATTCTTATTTACAATGAAGGCCAAACTCCGACGACGCTGGGCCAATTGTGCCTGGAATCGAACTATGGACTGTATTGACCCCTGTATTGACCTCTCTCGCACTGAGACGCAGCGACCTTAGACCACTTCGTCACCCGTGAGCCCTCAATGCACTGAATATATGTACTCACATGTTATACATCTTGCTTGTAACCTTGACTCCTCCGATGGGTATTCTTCTGATGATGACAGAAGAGTTCTTGGATATCAAGGCCTCATCGTCTTTGTATTCTACAGATCAGAGACAAGGGAATTACTTGGAGTTCTTGGATATCAGGGCCTCATCGTCTTTGTATTCTACAGATCAGAGACAAGGGAATTACTTGGTCTGTCTGTTGATAGTAGTTCCCCCGGGTCCTATCCCCCAGACGTCTAGTTCCCCCGGGTCCTATCCCCCAGACGTCTAGTTCCCCCGGGTCCTATCCCCCAGACGTCTAGTTCCCCCGGGTCCTATCCCCCAGACGTCTAGTTCCCCCGGGTCCTATCCCCCAGACGTCTAGTTCCCCCGGGTCCTATCCCCCAGACGTCTAGTTCCCCCGGGTCCTATCCCCCAGACGTCTAGTTCCCCCGGGTCCTATCCCCCAGACGTCTAGTTCCCCCGGGTCCTATCCCCCAGACGTCTAGTTCCCCCGGGTCCTATCCCCCAGACGTCTAGTTCCCCCGGGTCCTATCCCCCAGACGTCTAGTTCCCCCGGGTCCTATCCCCCAGACGTCTAGTTCCCCCGGGTCCTATCCCCCAGACGTCTAGTTCCCCCGGGTCCTATCCCCCAGACGTCTAGTTCCCCCGGGTCCTATCCCCCAGACGTCTAGTTCCCCCGGGTCCTATCCCCCAGACGTCTAGTTCCCCCGGGTCCTATCCCCCAGACGTCTAGTTCCCCCGGGTCCTATCCCCCAGACGTCTAGTTCCCCCGGGTCCTATCCCCCAGACGTCTAGTTCCCCCGGGTCCTATCCCCCAGACGTCTAGTTCCCCCGGGTCCTATCCCCCAGACGTCTAGTTCCCCCGGGTCCTATCCCCCAGACGTCTAGTTCCCCCGGGTCCTATCCCCCAGACGTCTAGTTCCCCCGGGTCCTTTCCCCCAGACGTCTAGTTCCCCCGGGTCCTTTCCCCCAGACGTCTAGTTCCCCCGGGTCCTTTCCCCCAGACGTCTAGTTCCCCCGGGTCCTATCCCAGACGTCTAGTTCCCCCGGGTCCTATCCTAGATACCTAGTTCCCCGGGTCCTATCCTAGATACCTAGTTCCCCGGGTCCTATCCTATAGTCGGCTTCCCGAAAAGTCGACATACAAATATAACATCAATCCATCTTATCTATTAAATTGACATATGACGTTTTACATCCACGGTTGTCAGGAAGTGCTTTTAAAGTACACTGGCGTCGACTCCCCAAAGAGCAAGCAGTTCACAGTAGAAGGAAAAAACCTTAAGAGGAACCAGACTCCCTGACTGTGCTGGCATGGTGGGGATAGGCCTTACAAGCCAACCACCTGGGCTGAAATTGGGGTTTTGTGGATGGAACCTTACAGGTAGGCTAAATTAAAGTTAACATTTCCCTTCAATGTAACGGCTCAAAACCCCATTGACCCTCTATTCAAGCCCTGTCAAAAATAGACAGGGCCCTCCTAGACCAGTAACCACAGTGGTTATCTGGCTGTCTGACTTCTTCATTGAATCCCGACAGTGCTTATTGATCCCTTGGTTGACACTAGCTCACCTAACGTTAGATTTCCGTCCAGGCCGTTATGTGCAGCAAACCACACGGGAAGACCCTGCACTTGAGCTATAGCTCGTCCACCAACTTGTTAGTTAGCTAAGCTACAAAGCTAGCTAGCTGTCATCAATGTTGACGTAGTACTCTGGTTAGTAAGAAAGTACGTTAGCTAGTTAGCAGCTAGCAGCAACACAACAGTCAAACACACACGTGTTTGTCTGATACAGTGATGGTGGATCAGGACTATAGTGTTAGAAAACACTCTACACGAAGAACTCAACATCACATTACACAGATCATAAATGTTTTAATGTCTGATTCGGGGCTTGCCGTTACTGGACTAATTTGTTCTTAGCGACAAGCTAGCTAACGTGCTAATGTTAGCTAATAGCTAGTTAGCAAGCTACTAGGTAGCTAGCTATTAGTCGCAACAGCTGTCGGCAGCTTTGACAGCCCAGGTGATTAGCTAGTTAAGATACAAATGTCTTCTTAAAACCACAGATCATAAAACTACTTTTCTTACCTTCTTTAGTTTGTGCGTTGGTGATTTGTAGCCCGCAGTCGACAGCTTTGAGTCTCTCCCGACCCATAATCTGTCTTTTCAGATCGGCTAGAGTGATGTTCAGGCCATCGAAAGTGACCGTGTCGTAGTTGAGTTTAGATGAGAACTTATAATGTACACAAGACATGGTGGAAACGAAAGGCACAACGGTTACCTAGATGTCCCAGACACTAAACTGATCATATGGGGGGGGGGGTTGACGAGCTCGATAAGCAAGCTGTCAAATGGTACAGAGCAAGTTAATGGAAGTAGCTGAGTTTAATGTAGCTAAACGTTAGTATCCAACGCGTCGAAAGGAAAACAGCTGATGTTGATTGTGAGTCGTCAAGTTGACTTGAAATCACTTCTTTTTTAGAGTTTTGGCCCGTGGCAACCGGCCCAAAGCAACACACCGACTTCCAGAAGCATGGTGTAAAAAATATATTCCTTTCCTTTGACCAGGTACTTCAATACATAAAAGATAAACAAGGTGTCCGAAGCCAAGGTAGGAAACTAAGACTAGTAACAGTAACCGTTACTTGCGTCCTTATTGTCCAAAACAAAATAAATGCGATCACTCAAGAGAATCAGAGTTTTGAAAATAAACAAGTGTAAACAAACAGAGCAAACACGACGATATGTATACCTAATTTATTCCCTGCGTAAAAGGTAGCTAACTAGGTAATGCGAATTATGACAGCAAATAAAGACAAGTCTGGCCTTCTCGTAAAGGTAACGCGTAGCTAACAGTTAGCTTGCTGCTAGCTTATAACAAAACAAAAAGCTACCTAAAAGACGCTGTCAACCCAAATTACATGAATACATTCACCGGATACTACAACAAAACCATTAATATTTCAGAAACAATATATATATATATATAGTCATTACATTCCATGCAAATATCTATATAATGTTTTATTCCTTTCCATTTTAAAGTTGCCAGAAATCACCAGCTGTGTCGACTTCCACAGGAGACAGAGGAGAGAGAGCTGTCATTTTTGCTCGGCCTTTCTACGCATGCGCCAAGTAAAAGGAAGGGCCACGTTCAGAACATCAGTCGCTTTGTTTCCTGCGCAGTCGGCTGATGACGCAATCCAACATTTTTCACCATGGACAGGTGTGACAATATCCTTTAATAAAAGGAAAACTAACTCAAATTGTACCAGTCATATCTGTTGGCTGGGCTTCCCTGCTCTGAATCAATGACACAGTCTATAAGTACATAATGTTATATGGATGTATGTCTACAGTTAAGAAAAAAAAGACTGAAAAATCAGAGGATGTTCAAGATTGTAGGCTACCTTTTAATATAATAGTGCTATAATATAATATAATTTCACTATAATAGTTCAATAGAAACAGTGTTGCATTTTTTGGGGGGGCATTGTATTCATGTAAGAAAACTGTGGCAAGACATCAGTAGATTTATAATTATAACACTTTTATGAAGATTTTACACTATTGTGGAGAGATGTACTGCTTGGATTCTTTACCTTACGATAGGAATAAGATGAAACATTTGTATGTAATTAATTTCATTATTCTTTTGGCCAAATTTCATATTCACAAATGTAAATTTACAAACAAACAAAAAACACATTTTCTTACCCTACAAAAATAAATGTAACTGTATTTTAAGACAATTAAAATACTCTACTAACAAAAAAGCTGTTAGAGTTATAAGTATATGTTCCTGATACTGTACCGCTAGCCCCGCCCCAGCCACGCCCCAGCCCCGCCCCAGCCACGCCCCCAGCCCGCCCCAGCCACGCCCCCAGCCCCACCCCTAGCTTTATTGTCCATTGTATATTATCCATATATACTTGTGTTCCCTCATGTACTTCCTGTATTGATTTGTTAATAAAAAAAAATAAAAAAAATAAAAAGGTGCAACAATATCAATTTTACCACTGAGAAGAATTAGGTACCAAGCTACTGAGACAATGTTGTGCTGTAACATTTTGGCCCGGTAGTTTGAGCAATTTGGGTAGATTTTGTCGAGTACAAAAAGCGCTTGATCTTGCCAATTAACTCAAAACACAAGAATGTCTTGAACATAGAACTAAATGGCGATTGTATAAGCCTGCCGTAAGAAACTAGTCATTTTACAAGTCCCTTATAAAAAAAACGTTATCTAAACTCACCAGTAGATGGCGATCTAAAACCATTTATAATAAATGTTCAAAAACGAGGTTCATCCTTGATCCTTAACATCTATTATTTTGTCTTGTGGAATTATCTCTATCGGGTGGGCATATCTATAGTAAAACACCTGCGCAGCAAGCACACATGGCTTATGACGGGCCTGTTATAACCTTCTAATGATGCTGAGGAGAGTAGTTGTCACCTCGTCAGTGGGGGGGGGGGGGGGGGCATTAGAAAAGGACATAATTTGGGCGTTTTATGTCTTTGTGACACTTTTTTTTGTAGGCGAGCTATGACATAAAAACTACAGCTGCTGTTGCCTTTCACATTTATCATCCTCCTCCTCCTCTTCATTTATCATCCTCCTCCTCTTCATTTATCATCCTCCTCCTCCTCTTCATTTATCATCCTCCTCCTCCTCTTCATTTATCATCCTCCTCCTCCTCTTCATTTATCATCCTCCTCCTCCTCTTCATTTATCATCCTCCTCCTCCTCTTCATTTATCATCCTCCTCCTCCTCTTCATTTATCCTCCTCCTCCTCCTCTTCATTTATCATCCTCCTCCTCTTCATTTATCATCCTCCTCCTCTTCATTTATCATCCTCCTCCTCCTCCTCATTTATCATCATCCTCCTCCTCCTCTTCATTTATCCTCCTCCTCCTCCTCTTCATTTATCATCATCCTCCTCCTCCTCTTCATTTATCATCCTCCTCCTCCTCTTCATTTATTATCCTCCTCATTTATTAATCTTCTCATTTATCATCCTCATTTATTATCTCCTCTTCTTCATTTATCATCCTCCTCCTCCTCTTCATTTATCATCCTCCTCCTCCTCCTCCTCCTCCTCATTTATCCTCCTCCTCATTTATCCTCCTCCTCTTCATTTATTATCTTCCTAATTTATCCTCCTCCTCCTCCTCCTCATTTATCCTCCTCCTCCTCCTCATTTATCCCCCTCCTCTTCATTTATTATCTTCCTTATTTGTCCTCCTCCTCCTCATCTATTATCCTCCTCATGTATCCTCCTCCTCATTTATCCTCCTCCTCATTTATTAGTCTCCTCCTCATTTATCCTCCTCCTCCTCCTCCTCATTTATTCTCCTCCTCCTCATTTATCCTCCTCCTCCTCCTCCTCCTCCTCCTCCTCCTCCTCCTCCTCCTCCTCCTCCTCCTCATTTATCCTCCTCCTCCTCCTCATTTATCCTCCTCCTCCTCCTCCTCCTCATTTTTCCTCCTCCTCCTCCTCATTTATCCTCCTCCTCCTCCTCCTCATTTTTCCTCCTCCTCCTCCTCCTCCTCCTCCGCCTGCTCCTCATTTATCCTCCTCCTTCTCCTCCTCCTCATTTATCTTCCTCCTCCTCCTCCTCCTCATTTATTCTCCTCCTCCTCATTTATCCTCCTCCTCCTCCTCCTCCTCCTCCTCCTCCTCCTCCTCCTCCTCCTCCTCCTCATTTATTCTCCTCCTCCTCATTTATCCTCCTCCTCCTCCTCCTC
>NW_026600418.1:188260-200760 GCF_029448725.1 Salvelinus fontinalis | reverse complement strand
AGGATGGCTGTGCTGAGGCTGGGCCACTGGGATGGCTGTGCACTAGCATGGCTGTGGTGAGGTTGGGCCATCACTGGGATGGCTGTAATGAGGCTTGGCCACTGGGATGGCTGTGATGAGGCTGGGCCACTGGGATGACTGTGCTAAGGCTGGGCCACCACTGGGATGACTGTGCTAAGGCTGGGCCACCACTGGGATGGCTGTGCTAAGGCTGGGCCACCACTGGGATGGCTGTGCTAAGGCTGGGCCACCACTGGGATGGCTGTGCTAAGGCTGGGCCACCACTGGGATGGCTGTAATGAGGCTTGGCCACCAGAAAACATGTGGTGAGGCAACATTTGCCACAGTACTCCCCCCCCCCCCAAAATAAATGTATCGACGCAAAGCGTTAAAAAGAGGTGCAAAGTGCTGTTTTTCTTGTTGTTGAGCGATTTGCCTCGTGATTTATCATCTGTGTCCTTCACACGGGAGTGCTGCTGCAGGGTCTCTGAGTTTGCCTCGTGATTTATCAAGTCAATCTCTGTCCTTCACACGGGAGTGCTGCTGCAGGGTCTCTGAGTTTAACGCGGCCCGAAGCTCAACGCTCTCCACGTGCCTCCGGATATTTATGTAGTCATTTTCAGTAGTAATGAGTGATACATTGGTGTAACAGTTTAACTTTATTCCGTCCCCTTCGCCCCGACCCGGGACGCGAACCAGGGACCCTCTGCACACATCAACAACAGTCACCCACGAAGTATCGTTAACCATCGCTCCACAAAAGCCGCCCGGATCAACTACTTCAAGGTCTCAAAGCGAGTAACGTCACCGATTGAAAGGCTAGTAGCGTGCACCACCGCTAACTAGCTAGCCGTTTGACATCCGTTACATTGGGACATTTCACTATTTGTGAACACAACATATTTCTTTAGTCAAATCTCTACATCATTCTTCCTTAAAGGAACCAACAACGATCTGTTGGGTTTTGTTTAACAGAACACAATGATGCTAACAACATAGCTACACAATGATGCTAACAACATAGCTACACTGATGCTAACAACATAGCTACACAATGATGCTAACAACATAGCTACACAATGATACTAACAACATAGCTACACTGACGCTAACAACATAGCTACACAGATGCTAACAACATAGCTACTCTGACGCTAACATCATAGCTACACTGACGCTAACAACATAGCTACAATGACACTAACAACATAGCTACAATGATGCTAACAACATAGCTACTCTGACGCTAACATCATAGCTACACTGACGCTAACAACATAGCTACACAGATGCTAACAACATAGCTAAACAATGATGCTAACAACATAGCTACTATAATGCTAACAACATAGCTACACTGACACTAACAACATAGCTACAATGATGCTAACAACATAGCTACTCTGACGCTAACATCATAGCTACACTGACGCTAACAACATAGCTACAATGACACTAACAACATAGCTACAATGATGCTAACAACATAGCTACTCTGACGCTAACATCATAGCTACACTGACGCTAACAACATAGCTACAATGACACTAACAACATAGCTACACAATGATGCTAACAACATAGCTACTCTAATGCTAACAACATAGCTACTCTGATGCTAACAAAATAGCTACTCTTTTGCTAACATCATAGCTACTCTGATGCTAACAACATAGCGACACTGACGCTAACAACATAGCTACTCTGATGCTAACAACTTAGCTACTCTGATGCTAACAAAATAGCTACTCTTATGCTAACAACATAGCTACACAATGATGCTAACAACATAGCTACTCTGATGCTAACAACAGAGCTACTCTGATGCTAACAACATAGCTACACTTTGATCTGTGTGTGTGTGTGTGTCATCGAGTACGGAGATGTCACGGTGTAAGATCATCAGCCAGCTCCCTGATGCAGCTCTAACGCAGCCTTCCACTGGCACAGACATGGACACACACACACACACACACACACACACACACACACACACACACACACACACACACACACACACACACACACAAACACACACACACACACACACACACACACACACATGAACACACACACACACACTGAACACACACACATAGACACTGAACACACACACGCACGCACGCACGCACGCACACACACACACACACACACACTGAACACACACACACATTAAACATGACCAGTGAATTATGATGGTGATGAGTGACCTTGACTGAAACCTAATAAATTATGTGACTTCCCAAAGATAGTAATGAAATGTGTTCAGATCAGTGGATCAGACAGCCAGTGTGTAACAGCTGAGGTGTGTGTGTGTGTGTGTGTTGTTCCTCTGTAGAGGACAGTAGTTATCTAGAAATTGGGGGATGGGATGTTCTTCCCAACAGATGTCCAGAAGCACACTCACTGCACCCTGTGAGGCTGGGCGAAGAGTACCCATGTGGCTGGGCGAAGAGTACCCATGTGGCTGGGTGAAGAGTACCCATGTGGCTGGGCGAAGAGTACCCATGTGGCTGGGCGAAGAGTACCCATGTGGCTGGGTGAAGAGTACCCATGTGGCTGGGTGAAGAGTACCCATGTGGCTGGGCGAAGAGTACCCATGTGGCTGGGTGAAGAGTACCCATGTGGCTGGGCGAAGAGTACCCATGTGGCTGGGTGAAGAGTACCCATGTGGCTGGGCGAAGAGTACCCATGTGGCTGGGTGAAGAGTACCCATGTGGCTGGGCGAAGAGTACCCATGTGGCTGGGCGAAGAGTACCCATGTGGCTGGGCGAAGAGTACCCATGTGGCTGGGCGAAGAGTACCCATGTGGCTGGGCGAAGAGTACCCATGTGGCTGGGCGAAGAGTACCCATGTGGCTGGGCGAAGAGTACCCATGTGGCTGGGCGAAGAGTACCCATGTGGCTGGGCGAAGAGTACCCATGTGGCTGGGCGAAGAGTACCCATGTGGCTGGGCGAAGAGTACCCATGTGGCTGGGCGAAGAGTACCCATGTGGCTGGGCGAAGAGTACCCATGTGGCTGGGCGAAGAGTACCCATGTGGCTGGGTGAAGAGTACCCATGTGGCTGGGCGAAGAGTACCCATGTGGCTGGGTGAAGAGTACCCATGTGGCTGTGCGGGGCGAAGAGTACCCATGTGGCTGGGCGAAGAGTACCCATGTGGCTGGGCGAAGAGTACCCATGTGGCTGGGCGAAGAGTACCCATGTGGCTGGGCGAAGAGTACCCATGTGGCTGGGCGAAGAGTACCCATGTGGCTGGGCGGGGCGAAGAGTACCCATGTGGCTGGGCGAAGAGTACCCATGTGGCTGGGTGAAGAGTACCCATGTGGCTGGGTGAAGAGTACCCATGTGGCTGGGCGAAGAGTACCCATGTGGCTGGGCGAAGAGTACCCATGTGGCTGGGTGAAGAGTACCCATGTGGCTGGGCGAAGAGTACCCATGTGGCTGGGTGAAGAGTACCCATGTGGCTGGGTGAAGAGTACCCATGTGGCTGGGCGAAGAGTACCCATGTGGCTGGGTGAAGAGTACCCATGTGGCTGGGATGAAGAGTACCCATGTGGCTGGGCGAAGAGTACCCATGTGGCTGGGTGAAGAGTACCCATGTGGCTGGGTGAAGAGTACCCATGTGGCTGGGTGAAGAGTACCCATGTGGCTGGGTGAAGAGTACCCATGTGGCTGGGTGAAGAGTACCCATGTGGCAGTGCAAAGCCCGGAGGGGGGCAGATACTCTGCCAGCTGACTCACTAGAGTCACTACACCCTCCCTCCATCCAATCCCAGAAGACCCCCCCTCCCCTCCCTCCTGAGATCCAATCCCAGAAGACCCCCCCCCCCTCCCTCCTGAGATCCAATCCCAAAAGACCCTCCCCTCCTCCCTCCCTCCATCCAATCCCAGAAGACCCCCCCCTCCTCCCTCCTGAGATCCAATCCCAGAAGACCCTCCCTCCTCCCTCCTGAGATCCAATCCCAGAAGACCCCCCCCTCCTCCCTCCTCCCTCCTGAGATACAATCCCAGAAGACCCCCCCCCCACCCCAAAACACACTCTCGATTTCCCTCAATTCATTTCATTGAGCTTTATTGGTATGATTATCTCTCTATAACTCTCTCTCTCTCTCTCTCTCTCTCTCTCTCTCTCTCTGTCTCTCTCTCTGTCTCGGACTCTCTGTGTATCTGTGTCTCTGTCTCTCTGTATCTCTCTGTGTCTCTGTCTCTCTCTGTGTCTCTGTCTCTCTCTGTGTCTCTGTCTCTGTGTCTCTGTCTCTGACTCTCTCTCTCTCTCTCTGTGTCTCTCTATCTCTGTGTCTCTGCCTCTGTGTCTCTGTCTCTGACTCTCTCTGTATCTCTGTCTCTCTCTATCTTTCTGCATCTTTATCTCTTAATTAAATTCAAAGGGATTTATTGGCATGGGAAACATACAGTTGAAGTTGGAAGTTTACATACACCTTAAACTTCTGACCCACTGGAATTGTGATACAGTGAATTTCTGTGAAATAATCTGTCTGTAAACAATTGTAAAACAGTATGTAAACATTATTAAAGCTAGTAAATGCTAATGCTAATTTATCCATGTAGGTATGCTAATTTAGCGCTATAAGTATGTATGCTAACAATGCTAATTTAGCGCTAATGGTATGTATGCTAACAATGCTAATTTTGCGCTATTGGTATGTATGCTAACAAATGCTAATTTAACACAATTGATACCTTCACTAACGATGCTAATTCAAGGTGAATGGTGTTACGTACATGTTAAGTTAAAATCATTAGCATTTTGCGTTTCAATCGCTGCTCGTCATCTGGACCGGCGCTCAACCTTTGACCTTTTCCCCACTTCCTCCCTTGGTCACGTTGCATGGAGTATAGAGCACAGCATGATAACTGAGACAGTTTAGAGACTTTAAAACACCTTTATTATTCACGTATTTATCATGATAGAAGTGGACTATTGTATCGTCAACTTAGTGTTGTTTTCATGTTTCATTACGGTATAAAACACTTGTCAACGTTTAGAGAGAGAGGGGGGGGATAGACACATTATGCAGGAGGTTCTCTCTCTCCCTCCTCTCTCTCTCTTCTTCTCTCTCCTCGCTCTCTCCCTGTCTCTCTCTCCCTCTGTCTCTCTCCTCTCTCTCCTCTCTCTCTTCTTCTCTCTCTCCTCGCTCTCTCCCTGTCTCTCTCTTCTCTATCTCTCCCTCTCTCTCCCTCCTCTCTCTTCTCTATCTCTCCTTCTCTCCCTCTCCTTTTCTCCCTCCCTCTCTCTCCCTACCCCTCCTCTCTCCCCCTCCTCTCTCCTTCTCTGTCTCTCCTTCTCTATCCCCCTCCTCTCTCCTTCTCTCCCTCTCTCTCCTTTCTCTCTCCCCCCTCCTTTCTCCCTCCTTCTCTCTCCCCCTCCTCGCTCCTTCTCTCCATCTCTCTCCTTTCTCTCTCTCCTTCCTTTCTCCTTCTCTCTACCTCTCTCTCTCCCTCCCTCCTGCTCTCCCTCCCTCCTGTTTGAGTTAGTTTGTGTCTTTCTGCATGTATGATGTCAGGTACAGTATGTAACATGTATGACTGTGAGTGAATACAGCTTTCTACATGTACAGTATGATGTATGAACGAGGGGACTGCTGAGGCAAGTCACATGAATGACATGTTTACAGTTTTGTACATGTACGACGGTTGACACACAGCTTTCTACATGTACGACAGATGACCAGATGAACTGAAGTGGGCTGTGGTGATTGTCTGGGCATGAGAATAGAACAACTGGCAGTGTAGAGAGAAAGAGAGGGGGAGAGAGGAGGGGGGAGAGAGGGGAGGGGGGAGAGAGAGGGGGGAGATAAAGAGAGGGGGAGAGAGGAGGGGGGAGAGAAATAGGGGGGGGAGAGAGAAAGAGAGGGGGGAGAGAGAGGAGGGGGAGAGAGGGGGATGGATAGAGAGAACGAGGGGGGAGAGAGAGGGGGGGATAGAGGGGGAGGGGGGAGAGAGCGGGAGAGAGCAGGAGGGGTAGAGAGAAAGAGGAGGGAGAGAGAGAAGGAGTTACAGCTAAGAAGATGGAGCATCATTTCTGTGAATAACTCAAGGGCCCCATTCCAATACTCTACAAATACATCCTTCCTTCCCACGGGCCCCATTCCAATACTCTACAAATACATCCTTCCTTCCCATGGGCCCCATTCCAATACTCTACAAATACATCCTTCCTTCCCACGGGCCACATTCCAATACTCTACAAATACATCCTTCCTTCCCACGGGCCCCATTCCAATACTCTACAAATACATCCTTCCTTCCCATGGGCCCCATTCCAATACTCTACAAATACATCCTTCCTTCCCACGGGCCACATTCCAATACTCTACAAATACATCCTTCCTTCCCACGGGCCCAATTCCAATACTCTACAAATACATCCTTCCCACGGGCCCCATTCCAATACTCTACAAAGACATCGTTCCTTCCCATGGGCCCCATTCCAATACTCTACAAATACATCCTTCCTTCCCACGGGCCCCATTCCAATACTCTACAAATACATCCTTCCTTCTCACGGACCCCATTCCAATACTCTACAAATACATCCTTCCTTCCCATGGGCCTCATTCCAATACTCTACAAATACATCCTTCCTTCTCACGGGCCCCATTCCAATACTCTACAAATACATCCTTCCTTCTCACGGACCCCATTCCAATACTCTACAAATACATCCTCCTTCCCACGGGCCCCATTCCAATACTCTACAAATACATCCTTCCTTCTCACGGGCCCCATTCCAATACTCTACAAATACATCCTTCCTTCTCAAGGGCCCCATTCCAATACTCTACAAATACATCCTCCTTCCCAAGGGCCCCATTCCAATACTCTACAAATACATCCTCCTTCCCAAGGGCCCCATTCCAATACTCTACAAATACATCCTTCCTTCCCACGGGCCCCATTCCAATACTCTACAAATACATCCTTCCTTCCCATGGGCCTCATTCCAATACTCTACAAATACATCCTTCCTTCTATTCATGCACATCTCTGCAGGTTTCCCCCATTGAGCCAACATTATAACATTATATTATAACATTATAACACATTGTCTTTAAAACACGTCAAAATGTAAGTTCTACTCTACAGGTGACAGTGAAGAGCAATAAGGACCTTGTTTACACAAAACTCTTGGAATGGGGGAGGAGGGGTGAGGGAGGAGGGACAGAGATAGAGGAAAGGGGTTAGGAGGGGTGAGGGAGGAAGGGCCAGAGGGTGAGGAGGGGTAAGGGAGGAGGGGTGAGGGAGGAGGGAGAGAGATAGAGGAAAGGGGTTAGGAGGGGTGAGGGAGGAGGGACAGAGGGTGAGGAGGGGTGAGGGAGGAGGGACAGAGGGTGAGGTGGGGTGAGGGAGGAGGGGTGAGGGAGGAGGGAGAGAGATAGAGGAAAGGGGTTAGGAGGGGTGAGGGAGGAGGGACAGAGGGTGAGGTGGGGTGAGGGAGGAGGGGTGAGGGAGGAGGGAGAGAGATAGAGGAAAGGGGTTAGGAGGGGTGAGGGAGGAGGGACAGAGGGTGAGGAGGGGTGAGGGAGGAGGGACAGAGGACGAGGAGGGGTGAGAGATGGGTATAAGAGTGAGGAAGGGGGTGTGGGTGTGGGAAGGGGTGAAGGAAGGGGTAAGGGTGAGGGATGGGGTGAGGGTGGGGGTGAGGGTGAGGGATGGGAGTGTGGGTGAGGGTGAGGGCAGGTAGACGTACAGACAACATAAGTACTTTTTTTAAGAGTTTCAGGTGAAAAAGATGAGAAGGACAGGAAGTGACAGACTGGTATGAAGAAGTAAAAGATGAGAAGGACAGGAAGTGACAGACTGGTATGAAGGAGTAAAAGATGAGAAGGACAGGAAGTGACAGACTGGTAGGAAGAAGTAAAAGATGAGAAGGACAGGAAGTGACAGACTGGTATGAAGGAGTAAAAGATGAGAAGGACAGGAAGTGACAGACTGGTATGAAGGAGTAAAAGATGAGAAGGACAGGAAGTGACACTGGTATGAAGAGGTTAAGGAAGCACCAAATATCTAACATTTACCATCTAAGAGTTAAATATACTCCGGGTTAAAGTTAACCTCCTAACCACAAAATCTAAGATCAGCTCTCCTCGGGGGGGGGGGGGGGTTGAAATATTCCTGTAACTTTCCCAGAAATCCTAGAAAATCCTAGATTCCATGGAATCCTCCAACTGGGATTTCAGGAAAACGTGTGAATTTTGGGGGAAAGTCGCCAGAATTGTGGAACCCCTTAAAGATCTTCTGACTGCCCTCCTTTAGCTTCACCAATAGAGAGCAGAAGGCAAAACTGATCCTAGACCAGGAGTTAAGGCGGGGTTGGGTCTACCTGTTCAGGTAAATAGAACTGGTAGGGTTGGAAGATTCAGGTTAACTTCTCCATTCACCACCCATATTCTCACGTTTTCCATAAATTCAGGTTGGAAGATTCCTGGAATCAGGAGGAAATCCGGAGCCCAACCAACCAGGGAATTCTGGGAAACCTGGGAATTTTACAACCCTAAGAACTGGTATAGAACAAAACAGAAGAAGAAGAAGGAAGAAGAAGAAGGAGCGGAAGCCCCTCAATGCTCCCTGGGTACTGCCCGAAAACCACACAAACCCTGCTACTGAGTGACCTTTAACGGGGACAGAGAGGGGGGAAGGCCAGGGGTTAAAGTTCACAGTTCAAAGTTCAAGAGCTCAAACGGGTCCCCTCCTCTTGTCGACCCTTCCCCTCAACCTGGAGTGGTTAGTAGCTGGTCCTAACCACTGATCTGTCTTCATCCTCTAGTGCAGGGGGTGGGCAGCAACTCACAGTCCTCTAGTACAGGGGATGGGCAGCAACTCACAGTCCTCTAGTGCAGGGGGTGGGCAGCAACTCACAGTCCTCTAGTACAGGGGGTGGGGCAGCAACTCACAGTCCTCTAGTACAGGGGGTGGGCAGCAACTCACAGTCCTTTAGTACAGGGGGTGGGGCAACAACTCACAGTCCTCTAGTACAGGGGGTGGGCAGTAACTCACAGTCCTCTAGTACAGGGGGTGGGCAGTAACTCACAGTCCTCTAGTACAGGGGGTGGGCAGTAACTCACAGTCCTCTAGTACAGGGGGTGGGCAGCAACTCACAGTCCTCTAGTGCAGGGGGGTGGGCAGTAACTCACAGTCCTCTAGTACAGGGGGTGGGCAGTAACTCACAGTCCTCTAGTACAGGGGGTGGGCAGTAACTCACAGTCCTCTAGTACAGGGGGTGGGTAACAACCCACAGTCCCTCTAGTACAGGGGGTGGGCAGTAACTCACAGTCCTCTAGTACAGGGGGTGGGCAGTAACTCACAGTCCTCTAGTACAGGGGTGGGCAGTAACTCACAGTCCTCTAGTAGAGGGGGTGGGCAGCAACTCACAGTCCTCTAGTACAGGGGGTGGGCAGCAACTCACAGTCCTCTAGTGCAGGGGGTGGGCAGCAACTCACAGTCCTCTAGTACAGGGGTGGGCAGCAACTCACAGTCCTCTAGTACAGGGGTGGGCAGCAACTCACAGTCCTCTAGTGCAGGGGGTGGGCAGCAACTCACAGTCCTCTAGTACAGGGGTGGGTGGGCAGCAACTCACAGTCCTCTAGTACAGGGGGTGGGCAGCAACTCACAGTCCTCTAGTACAGGGGGTGGGCAGCAACTCACAGTCCTCTAGTACAGGGGTGGGCAGCAACTCACAGTCCTCTAGTACAAGGGGTGGGCAGTAACTCACAGTCCTCTAGTACAGGGGTGGGCAGTAACTCACAGTCCTCTAGTACAGGGGGTGGGCAGCAACTCACAGTCCTCTAGTACAGGGGGTGGGCAGCAACTCACAGTCCTCTAGTACAGGGGTGGGCAGCAACTCACAGTCCTCTAGTACAAGGGGTGGGCAGTAAACTCACAGTCCTCTAGTACAGGGGTGGGCAGTAACTCACAGTCCTCTAGTACAGGGGGTGGGCAGCAACTCACAGTCCTCTAGTGCAGGGGGTGGGCAGCAACTCACAGTCCTCTAGTGCAGGGGGTGGGCAGTAACCCACGGTCCTCTAGTACAGGGGTGGGCAGCAACTCACAGTCCTCTAGTGCAGGGGGTGGGCAGCAACTCACAGTCCTCTGGTACAGGGGTGGGCAGCAACTCACAGTCCTCTAGTACAGGGGGTGGGCAGCAACTCACAGTCCTCTAGTGCAGGGGGTGGGCAGTAACCCACAGTCCTCTAGTACAGGGGGTGGGCAGCAACTCACAGTCCTCTAGTACAGGGGGTGGGCAGCAACTCACAGTCCTCTAGTACAGGGGTGGGCAGCAACTCACAGTCCTCTAGTATAGGGGTGGGCAGCAACTCACAGTCCTCTAGTACAGGGGATGGGCAGCAACTCACAGTCCTCTAGTACAGGGGTGGGCAGCAACTCACAGTCCTCTAGTACAGGGGGTGGGCAGCAACTCACAGTCCTCTAGTACAGGGGTGGGCAGCAACTCACAGTCCTCTAGTACAGGGGGTGGGCAGCAACTCACAGTCCTCTAGTACAGGGGGTGGGCAGCAACTCACAGTCCTCTAGTACAGGGGGTGGGCAGCAACTCACAGTCCTCTAGTGCAGGGGGTGGGCAGCAACTCACAGTCCTCTAGTACAGGGGGTGGACAGCAACTCACAGTCCTCTAGTACAGGGGTGGGCAGCAACTCACAGTCCTCTAGTACAGGGGGTGGGCAGCAACTCACAGTCCGTCTAGTACAGGGGGTGGGCAGCAACTCACAGTCCTCTAGTACAGGGGTGGGCAGCAACTCACAGTCCTCTAGTACAGGGGGTGGGCAGCAACTCACAGTCCTCTAGTAGGGGATGAGGTTAAGGTGAAGTGCCCACCCCTCCACTAGGGGATGAGGTTAAGGGGTAGTGCCCCCCCTGTACTAGGGAGTGAGGTTAAGGGGTAGTGCCCCCCCCCCCCCCCTCCGATAGGGGATGAGGTTAAGGGGTAGTGCCCACCCCTCCGATAGGGGATGAGGTTAAGGGGTAGTGCCCACCCCTCCGATAGGGGATGAGGTTAAGGGGTAGTGCCCCCCCTGTACTAGGGGATGAGGTTAAGGGGTAGTGCCCCCCCCCCCCCTCCACTAGGGGATGTTGTTAAGGGGTAGGGCCCACCCCTCCACTACGGGATGAGGTTAAGGGGTAGTGCCCACCCCCTGTCCACTAGGGGATGAGGTTAAGGGGTAGTGCCCACCCCTCCGATAGGGGATGAGGTTAAGGGGTAGTGCCCACCCCTCCGATAGGGGATGAGGTTAAGGGGTAGTGCCCACCCCTCCGATAGGGGATGAGGTTAAGGGGTAGGGCCCACCCCTCCACTAGGGGATGAGGTTAAGGGGTAGTGCCCACCCCCTGTCCACTAGGGGATGAGGTTAAGGGGTAGGGCCCACCCCTCCACTACGGGATGAGGTTAAGGGGTAGTACCCACCCCCTGTCCACTAGGGGATGAGGTTAAGGGGCAGTGCCCACCCCTCCGATAGGGGTTGAGGTTAAGGGGTAGTGCCCACCACTCCACTAGGGGATGAGGTTAAGGGGTAGTGCCCACCCCCGTACTAGGGGATGAGGTTAAGGGGTAGTGCCCACCCCCCCTCCACTAGGGGATGAGGTTAAGGGGTAGTGCCCACCCCCCCTCCACTAGGGGATGAGGTTAAGGGGTAGTGCCCACCCCCGTACTAGGGGATGAGGTTAAGGGGTAGTTTACCCCCCCTCCACTAGGGGATGAGGTTAATTGGTAGTGCCCCCCACCCCCCCCTCCACTAGGGGAGGAGGTTAAGGGGTAGTGCCCACCCCTCCGATAGGGGAGGAGGTTAAGGGGTAGTGCCCCCCCCCCTCCACTAGGGGATGAGGTTAAGGGGTAGTGCCCCCCCCCCCTCCACTAGGGGATGAGGTTAAGGGGTAGTGCCCGCCCCCCCCCTCCACTAGGTGATGAGGTTAAGGGGTAGTGCCCACCCCTCCAATAGGGGATGAGGTTAAGGGGTAGTGCCCACCCCTGCACTAGGGGATGAGGTTAAGGGGCAGTGCCCACCCCTGCACTAGGGGAGGAGGTTAAGGGGTAGTGCCCCCCCCTCCACTAGGGGATGAGGTTAAGGGGTAGTGCCCCCCCCCCCCCCCCTCCACTAGGGGATGAGGTTAAGGGGTAGTGCCCACCCCTCCACTAGGGGATGAGGTTAAGGGGTAGTGCCCACCCCTCCACTAGGGGATGAGGTTAAGGGGTAGTGCCCCCCCCCCCTCCACTAGGGGGATGAGGTTAAGGGGTAGTGCCCCCCCCCCCCCCCCCCCCTCCACTAGGGGATGAGGTTAAGTGGTTTAAAAAGGGTTGGGGAATATGAATCCTAGATCTGTGGTAAGGAACCAACGTCTAATTCCAATCCCCTTTGCCCAAATATCCCTGGAGGTTGCAGAGAGGTCAAAGTTCATAATGCCTCTTCCCTCACTGTCTCATCATCATCATTATCCATCTCCTAGGTCCCGCCTCCCTCAGACGGCGT
>NW_026600418.1:185000-187463 GCF_029448725.1 Salvelinus fontinalis | reverse complement strand
GGATGAGGTTAAGGGGTAGTGCCCCCCCCCCCTCCACTAGGGGATGAGGTTAAGGGGTAGTGCCCCCCTCCACTAGGGGATGAGGTTAAGGGGTAGTGCCCCCCCCTCCACTAGGGGATGAGGTTAAGGGGTAGTGCCCCCCCCCCTCCACTAGGGGATGAGGTTAAGGGGTAGTGCCCCCCCCCCCCCCCCACTAGGGGATGAGGTTAAGGGGTAGTGCCCCCCTCCACTAGGGGATGAGGTTAAGGGGTAGTGCTCACCCTCCACTAGGGGATGAGGTTAAGGGGTAGTGCTCACCCTCCACTAGGGGATGAGGTTAAGGGGTAGTGCTCACCCTCCACTAGGGGATGAGGTTAAGGGGTAGTGCTCACCCTCCACTAGGGGATGAGGTTAAGGGGTAGTGCTCACCCTCCACTAGGGGATGAGGTTTTAAGGGGTTTAAAAAGGGTTGGGGAATCTGAATCCTAGATCTGTGGTAGGAACCAACGTCTAATTCCAATCCCCTTTGCCCAAATATCCCTGGAGGTTGCAGAGAGGTCAAAGTTCATAACGCCTCTTCCCTCACTGTCTCATCATCATCATTATCCATCTGCTAGGTCCCGCCTCCCTCAGACGGGCGTGGTTCTCCTATTGGCCGCGTCTTTGCCGTAGTCCTTGGTATTGGCCAGAGTACCGCCCTGTAGATACTCCCTCTCTGAATTAAGAACTCCCCCCGTGGCGGCCTTCGATCCGGCTTCGCGGGGGGTGAGCGTGTACATGGGGAGGTCGGAGGCCGCCGGGCCGGTGTAACCCCCTTTCCCGACGGGAGACGCATCCCGGCTGGGCGCCTCGGAGGAACGGATGCTCGAGCGACGCCGGAAGCGGTAACGGTAAGAAGGGATACGGCTGAACGCCGATTTCTTGATGAGTTCGGTGCGAGACTTGGCCCTCTGCTTCCTGTGTTTCTCTATAAACATGTGGACCGCCAGAACGCCCACCATCTCGGCCATGATGAAGGACAACGCCCCGAAATAGAAGGACCAGCCGTACGAGTAACTCTTCTTACTGTCGCTTTGACCCGGGTCACCAGAGTTAGCCGAGATGTAGACGATGATGCCGATGATGTTACTGAGGCCTGGAGAGAGAGAGAGAGAGGGAGAGAGAGAGATGGAGAGAGAGAGAGAGAGAGAGAGAGAAAGGGAGACAGAAAGAGAGACAGAGAGAGAGACACAGAGAGAGACAGAGAGAGAGAGAGGAGAGGAGATGAGAGAGAGACAGAGAGAGAGGGAGAGAGAGGGGGAGAGAAAGAAAAGTGTTGGTGGGTTGTGTTTCCCTCTCATTCCATATCATTAACCCCACAATGCACTGCTTCCCTGCTCTGCAGCCATGTGGAACTCTGGGTAACAGAACACTGATGTGCTGTAATGAGCCTCCATTCACAGTCACACGTTGTGTGTCCCAAATGGCCCCCTATTTAGTGCACTACTAGCCCCATAGGCCTCTGGTCAAAAGTAGTGCACTACATAGGGAATAGTGTACCATTTGGAACGCTGACCCATATCTCTGTTAATCTGTCTCTGGCTCCACCGGCTCTGCTGCTGCACTGTGGGAAATAATGACCCATCAGGTACTGCTGATGACACTAGTCTACACACATCTCTCTAAACAGACTGCTCTGGGGGGGGGGGGGGGGGGGGGGGCAGATGCAAGGTTTTTTGCATCTGTAAAAGTTTGTGAGGGTTTTAGGTGACAAGCCAAATTTCTTCAGCCTCCTGAGGTCTGAAGTCCACGATCATCTCCTTTGTTTTGTTGACGTTGAGTGAGAGGTTATTTTCCTGGCACCACACTCCGAGGGCCCTCACCTCCTCCCTGTAGGCCGTCTCGTCGTTGTTGGTGATCAGGTCCACTACTGTTGTGTCGTCTGCAAACTTCATGATTGAGTTGGAGGCGTGCTTGGCCACGCAGTCGTGGGTGAACAGGAAGTACAGGAGAGGGCTGAGAACGCACCCTTGTGGGGCTCCAGTGTTGAGGATCAGCGGGTTGGAGATGTTGTTACCTACCCTCACCACCTGGGGGCGGCCCGTCAGAAAGTCCAGGACCTAGTTTCACAGGGCGGGGTCGAGACCCAGGGCCTCCAGCTTAATGATTTGCTTGGAGGGTACTATGGTGTTGAACGCTGAGCTGTAGTCAATGAACAGCATTCTGACATAGGTATTCCTCTTGTCCAGATGGGACAGGGTAATTATGTACATGTAGGTAGAGTTATTAAAGTGGCTATGCATAGATAATAACAGAGAGTAGTAGCAGCATAGAAGGGTGGGTGGGGGACGACGACAATCCAAATAGTCTGGGTACACCAACATTTCGATTGTTTGATTGTCTTGTGGAGATAATAATTAAACTGTTTATATATTTAGGGACATCCCAGTCATCCTTTCCATGGTTATAAATACGGTGGTTCGTGCTTTCAGTTTATTCTTTGCG
>NW_026600418.1:115000-180000 GCF_029448725.1 Salvelinus fontinalis | reverse complement strand
AAAATCACATTGTATGATTTTTAATTAATTAATTTGCATTTTATTGCATGACATAAGTATTTGATACATCAGAAAAGCAGAACTGAATATTTTGTACAGAAACCTTAGTTTGCAATTACAGAGATCATACGTTTCCTGTAGTTCTTGACCAGGTTTGCACACACTGCAGCAGGGATTTTGGCCCACTCCTCCATACAGACCTTCTCCAGATCCTTCAGGTTTCGGGGCTGTCGCTGGGCAATACGGACTTTCGGCTCCCTCCAAAGATTTTCTATTGGGTTCAGGTCTGGAGACTGGCTAGGCCACTCCAGGACCTTGAGATGCTTCTTACGGAGCCACTCCTTAGTTGCCATGGCTGTGTGCTTCGTGTCGTTGTCATGCTGGAAGACCCAGCCACGACCCATCTTCAATGCTCTTACTGAGGGAAGGAGGTTGTTGGCCAAGATCTCGCGATACATGGCCCCATCCATCCTCCCCTCAATACGGTGCAGTCGTCCTGTCCCCTTTGCAGAAAAGCATCCCCAAAGAATGATGTTTCCACCTCCATGCTTCACGGTTGGGATGGTGTTCTTGGGGTTGTACTCATACTTCTTCTTCCTCCAAACACGGCGAGTGGAGTTAGACCAAAAAGCTCTATTTTTGTCTCATCAGACCACATGACCTTCTCCCATTCCTCCTCTGGATCATCCAGATGGTCATTGGCAAACTTCAGACAGGCCTGGACATGCACTGGCTTAAGCAGGGGGACCTTGCGTGCGCTGCAGGATTTTAATCCATGACGGCGTAGTGTGTTACTAATGGTTTTCTTTGAGACTGTGGTCCCAGCTCTCTTCAGGTCATTGACCAGGTCCTGCCGTGTAGTTCTGGGCTGATCCCTCACCTTCCTCATGATCATTGATGCCCCACGAGGTGAAATCTTGCATGGAGCCCCAGACCGAGGGTGATTGACCGTCATCTTGAACTTCTTCCATTTTCTAATAATTGCGCCAACAGTTGTTTCCTTCTCACCAAGCTGCTTGCCTATTGTCCTGTAGCCCATCCCAGCCTTGTGCAGGTCTACAATTTTATCCCTGATGTCCTTACACAGCTCTCTGGTCTTGGCCATTGTGGAGAGGTTGGAATCTGTTTGATTGTGTGTGGACAGGTGTCTTTTATACAGGTAACGAGTTCAAACAGGTGCAGTTAATACAGGTAATGAGTGGAGAACAGGAGGGCTTCTTAAAGAAAAACTAACAGGTCTGTGAGAGCCGGAATTCTTACTGGTTGGTAGGTGATCAAATACTTATGTCATGCAATAAAATGCAAATTAATTATTTAAAAATCATACAATGTGATTTTCTGGATTTTTGTTTTAGATTCCGTCTCTCACAGTTGAAGTGTACCTATGATAAAAATTACAGACCTCTACATGCTTTGTAAGAAGGAAAACATGCAAAATCGGCAGTGTATCAAATACTTGTTCTCCCCACTGTATGTCATGTGTATTATATAGACAGGTACTATATATTTAATGTGTATTATATAGACAGGTACTATATATGCCATGTGTATTATATAGACAGGTACTATATATTTAATGTGTATTATATAGACAGGTACTATATATGTCATGTGTATTATATAGACAGGTACTATATATGTCATGTGTATTATATAGACAGGTACTATATATGTAATGTGTATTATATAGACAGGTACTATATATTTAATGTGTATTATATAGACAGGTACTATATATGTCATGTGTATTATATAGACAGGTACTATATATGTCATGTGTATTATATAGACAGGTACTATATATGTAATGTGTATTATATAGACAGGTACTATATATTTAATGTGTATTATATAGACAGGTACTATATATGTCATGTGTATTATATAGACAGGTACTATATATGTCATGTGTATTATATAGACAGGTACTATATATGTAATGTGTATTATATAGACAGGTACTATATATGTCATGTGTATTATATAGACAGGTACTATATATGTAATGTGTATTATATAGACAGGTACTATATATGTAATGTGTATTATATAGACAGGTACTATATATTTAATGTGTATTATATAGACAGGTACTATATATGTCATGTGTATTATATAGACAGGTACTATATATTTAATGTGTATTATATAGACAGGTACTATATATGTAATGTGTATTATATAGACAGGTACTATATATGTAATGTGTATTATATAGACAGGTACTATATATGTCATGTGTATTATATAGACAGGTACTATATATGTCATGTGTATTATATAGACAGGTACTATATATTTAATGTGTATTATATAGACAGGTACTATATATGTAATGTGTATTATATAGACAGGTACTATATATGTCATGTGTATTATATAGACAGGTACTATATATTTAATGTGTATTATATAGACAGGTACTATATATGTAATGTGTATTATATAGACAGGTACTATATATGTCATGTGTATTATATAGACAGGTACTATATATTTAATGTGTATTATATAGACAGGTACTATATATGTCATGTGTATTATATAGACAGGTACTATATATTTAATGTGTATTATATAGACAGGTACTATATATGTAATGTGTATTATATAGACAGGTACTATATATGTCATGTGTATTATATAGACAGGTACTATATATTTAATGTGTATTATATAGACAGAGATGCTGTTCAGACCCATTCACACATTCTAAAGATCAGGTCTCTACTGTATGTAACAAAGACAGTGAGTCGTCCTACTCATCCCTCCTGAATTGGTGAACGTGTGTGTGTGTGTGTGTGTGTGTGTGTGTGTGTGTGTGTGTGTGTGTGTGTTTGTGTGTGTTTGTGTGTGTGTGTTTGTGTGTGTTTGTTTGTGTGTGTGTGTGTGTGTGTAGTAGCATTTCCTCTAAAAGCTGTGCAATTCAGACCCATTCACACATTTCATAGTTTACACCACAGGGGAGATGTGGAGCGAGACATGGAGAAAGAGAGGAGAGGGGAGAGGAGGGAGATGAGAAGAGAGAGATGAGGAGAGAGAAGAAGAGAGAGATGAGGAGAGAGATGAGGAGAGAGATGAGGTTAGAGATGAGGAGAGAGATGAGAAGAGAGATGAGGAGAGAGATGAGGAGAGAGATGAGAAGAGAGATGAGGAGAGAGATGAGGAGAGAGAAGAGGAGAGAGATGAGAGAGATGAGAGAGATGAGAAGAGAGATGAGGAGAGAGATGAGAAGAGAGATGAGGAGAGAGATGAGGAGAGATGAGAAGAGAGATGAGGAGAGAGATGAGAAGAGAGATGAGCAGAGAGATGAGGAGAGATGAGAAGAGAGATGAGAGAGATGAGAGAGATGAGATGAGAGATGAGGAGAGAGATGAGAAGAGAGATGAGGAGAGAGATGAGAAGAGAGATGAGAAGAGAGATGAGGAGAGAGATGAGGAGAGATGAGAAGAGAGATGAGAGAGATGAGAGAGATGAGATGAGAGATGAGGAGAGAGATGAGAAGAGAGATGAGGAGAGAGATGAGAAGAGAGATGAGAAGAGAGATGAGGAGAGAGATGAGGAGAGAGATGAGGAGAGAGATGAGAAGAGAGATGAGAGAGATGAGAAGATGATAGAGATGAGAGAGATGAGAGAGAGATGAGGAGAGAGATGAGGTTAGAGATGAGGAGAGAGATGAGAAGAGAGATGAGGAGAGAGATGAGGAGAGAGATGAGAAGAGAGATGAGAGAGATGAGAGAGATGAGAGAGATGAGAGAGAGAGATGAGATGAGAGATGAGGAGAGAGATGAGAAGAGAGATGAGAAGAGAGATGAGGAGAGAGATGAGGAGAGAGATGAGGAGAGAGATGAGGAGAGAGATGAGGAGAGAGATGAGATGAGAGATGAGGAGAGAGATGAGAAGAGAGATGAGGAGAGAGATGAGAAGAGAGATGAGAAGAGAGATGAGGAGAGAGATGAGGAGAGAGATGAGAAGAGAGATGAGGAGAGAGATGAGAGAGAGAGATGAGAAGAGAGATGAGGAGAGAGATGAGGAGAGATGAGAAGAGAGATGAGAGAGATGAGAGAGATGAGATGAGAGATGAGGAGAGAGATGAGAAGAGAGATGAGGAGAGAGATGAGAAGAGAGATGAGAAGAGAGATGAGGAGAGAGATGAGGAGAGATGAGAAGAGAGATGAGAGAGATGAGAGAGATGAGATGAGAGATGAGGAGATAGATGAGAAGAGAGATGAGAAGAGAGATGAGGAGAGAGATGAGGAGAGAGATGAGGAGAGAGATGAGAAGAGAGATGAGAGAGATGAGAAGATGATAGAGATGAGAGAGATGAGAGAGAGATGAGGAGAGAGATGAGAAGATGATAGAGATGGGGGGAGGGATGAGGAGAGAGAAGAGAAGAGAGATGAGAGAGATGAGAAGATGATAGAGATGAGAGAGATGAGAGAGAGATGAGGAGAGAGATGAGAAGATGATAGAGATGGGGGGAGAGATGAGGAAAGAGATGAGGAGAGAGATTTGGAGAGAGATGAGGAGAGAGATGAGGAGATGAGAAGAGAGATGAGGAGAGAGATGAGGAGAGAGATGAGGAGAGAGATGAGGAGAGAGATGAGAGAGATGAGAAGATGATAGAGATGGGGAGAGGGATGAGGAGAGAGAAGAGAGATGAGGAGAGAGATGAGGAGAGAGATTTGGAGAGAGATGAGGAGAGAGATGAGGAGATGAGAAGAGAGATGAGGAGAGAGATGAGGAGAGAGATGAGGAGAGAGATGAGAAGAGAGATGAGGAGAGAGATTTGGAGAGAGATGAGGAGAGAGATGAGAGAGAGATGAGAAGAGAGATGAGAGAGAGATGAGAAGAGAGATGAGGAGAGAGATGAGAAGAGAGATGAGAGAGAGAGAGAGAGATATGTGTGTGTGTGTGTGTGTGTGTGTGTGTGTGTGTGTGTGTGTGTGTGTGTGTGTGTGTGTGTGTGTGTGTGTGTGTGTGTGTGTGTGTGTGTGTGTGTGTGTGTGTGTGTGTGTGTGTGTGTGTGTGTGTGTGTCCAGACTTACGGAGAAGGTATTCCGCTGCGTCTGCCTCATAATCTGTAGCCTCTGGGAAGTGATCGATCTTCTTACATACACCTCGGAATGTTCCTGTAAAACACACACACACACACACACACACACACACACACACTCATTATGGGGTATTGTGATGTCATTATGGGGTATTGTGATGTCATTATGGGGTATTGTGATGTCATTATGGGGTATTGTGATGTCATTATAGGGGTATTGTGATGTCATTATGGGGTATTGTGATGTCATTATGGGGTATTGTGATGTCATTATGGGGTATTGTGTATAGATTGAAAAAAACAATTTAATACATTTTAGAATAAGTCTGTAACGTAACAAATTGGGGAAAAAGTCAAGGGGTTTGAATAATTGTTTGTTTAACTATCCTTGTGGGAACCAGAACATTGGGGGACATTTTGCTATTTTAGGCTTAAGGTTTAGCGGTTAGCGGTTACGGTTAGGAGTTATTTTTTATTTTTGGTTAAGGGTTAGGGAAGATGTGATTTTGAATGGGAATCAATTCTTTGGTCCCGCACAAGGATAGCAATACAAAAGTGTTTGTGTGTGTGTGTGTGTGTGTGTGTGTGTGTGTGTGTGTGTGTGTGTGTGTGTGTGTGTGTGTGTGTGTGTGTGTGTGTGTGTGTGTGTGTGTGTGTGTGTGTGTGTGTGTGTGTGTGTGTGTGTGTGTGTGTGTGTGTGTGTGTGTGTGCAGTAGCATTTTCTCCCAGACCCATTCACACATTCCAAAGTTTACACCACAGGGGAGATGTGGAGGGAGATGGAGTGATATGGAGAGAGAGACAGAGAGACAGAGAGAGAGAGACAGAGAGAGAGAGACAGAGAGAGAGAGAGAGAGAGAGAGAGAGAGAGAGAGACAGAGAGAGAGAGCAAGAGAGAGAGAGAGAGAGAGAGAGAGAGAGAGAGAGAGAGAGAGAGAGAGAGAGAGACAGAGAGACAGAGAGACAGAGAGAATGAGTAAACATTTCAGCACCATGGACAGCACCCCATTGCTTCATATGTTGAAGTCGAAAGTTTACATACACTTAGGTTGGAGTCATTAAAACTCGTTTTTTCACTCCACAAACGTCTTGTTAACAAACTATAGTTTTGGCAAGTCGGTTAGGACATTTACTTTAGGCAATTTCCAAATGCCTGAAGGTACCACGTTCATCTGTACAAACAATAGTACTCAAGTATAAACACCATGGGACCACGCAGCCGTCATACCGCTCAGGAAGGAGACGCGTTCTGTCTCCTAGAGATGAACGTACTTTGGTGCGAAAAGGGCAAATCAATCCGAGAACAACAGCAAAGGACCTTCTGAAGATGCTGGAGGAAACAGGTACAAAAGCATCTATATCCACAGTAAAACGAGTCCAATATTGACATAACCTGAAAGGCCGCTCAGCAAGGAAGAAGCCACTGCTCCAAAACCGCCATTAAAAAAAAAGCCAGACTACGGTTTACAACTGCACATGGGGACAAAGATCATACTTTTTGGAGAAATGTCCTCTGGTCTGATGAAACAAAAATATAACTGTTTGGCCATAATGACCATCGTTATGTTTGGAGGAAAAGGGGGAGGCTTGCAACCCGAAGAACACCATCCCAACCGTGAAGCACGGGGGTGGCAGCATCATGTTGTGGGGGTGCTTTGCTGCAGGAGGGACTGGTGCACTTCACAAAATAGATGGCATCATGAGGCAAGAAAATCATGTGGATTTATTGAAGCAACATCTCAAGACATCAGTCAGGAAGTTAAAGTTTGGTTGCAAATGGGTCTTCCAAATGGAAAATGACCCCAAGCATACTTCCAAAGTTGTGTGAAATAACACATTTCGCTGCATCTAATTTTTCTCTATTTTGGTTAGGTCAGGGTGTGACTAGGGTGGGCAATCTATGTTTTCTATTTCTTTGTTGGCCAGGTATGGTTCCCAATCAGAGGCAGCTGTCTATCGTTGTCTCTGATTGGGGATCATATTTAGGCAGCCTTTTTTCCCACCTGTAGTTTGTGGGATCTTGTTTTTGGTACTGTGCTGTTTTAGCTCTACTAAACGTATAGTTTAGTTTTTTATTCGTTTTTTTTTCTCGATGTTCATTAAATAAAGAAAGATGTACGCCTACCACCCTGCGCCTTGGTCCTCTCATTCCAACAACGAGCGTGACAACGTCACATCAAACGTCTTCAACGATGGCCGTCTCAGACTGAAGCATTTAGTGAACGAACGATAGACCGGAGGAAGAATTCAGTTGGAGTCGTCAGGCAAGGCCCGAATTCACTACAGGGGGTGCTGTTTCAACTTTGTAAAATATCGTCCCCAAATTAAACTGCCTCGTACTCAATTCTTGCTCGTACAATATGCATATTATTATTACTATTGAATAGAAAACACTCTCTAGTTTCTAAAACCGTTTGAATTATTTCTCTGAGTGAAACAGAAGTCGTATGGCAGCGAAATTCCTGACAGGAACTCCAAAATCTGAAAATGTTGACTCTGTTCTAGGATCAGTTTAAAACTCTGTATGTATCCTATGGGTCGACATGAACTGCATGCACCTCCCCCTGGATGTCAGTAACCAATGAGAATTGGAATGGAGTTTCTAGGCAGATCTGAGGCCATATAAATAGGCTTGGCACGAGTTGCGCACCCTTTTCAAGATTCGCCATGACGCAAGGCAGACATCAGCATGGCTTTCTGAAAAGCTCACGTTATCGCGTTAGATATATCCGGCTGTGATTTTCTTCGATATAGGTGTTAAAAACATCATAATGTAGTTTTTTTAAACCGAGTTATATCAGTTTACATGAGTATATTTCGATTTTCTGAGTTTTCTTTGTGCTGCGCTATGAACAGTTGGACACCTCTGAGCCACATAGCTAACGTTTGCTGCTAGTTCCAAAGTTGAAGAGGACATTCTACAGCCGAGCAACGATTATTATGGACAAAGGACAACTTGCCCAAGATTCTGATGGAAGCTCATCAAAAAGTAAGAACTATTTATGATGTTAATTCGTTGTTCTGTGGAAAAATTTAAAATGATTATTCCTCCATTCCTTTCGGTGGGGTCTCGCTATAACGCATCCTGTATGTCGTAGTAACGTTAATTTAAAAATCTAACACAGCGGTTGCATTAAGAACTAATTTATCTTCATTTGCTGTCTAACCTGTATTTTTTAGTCAAATTTTATGATTATTTATTGATTAGATTAGGTGTTTCTCCAAGATGGCGCCGGGCAGATTGCCTGAAATGTTGCTACTATTCACATTGTATAACCACGATTTGTGCTGCTAAATATGCACATTTTCGAACAAAACCTATATGCATTGTGTAATATGATGTTACAGGACTGTCATCTGATGAAGTATATCAAGGTTAGTCAAAAATTATATATCTTTTGCTGGATTGTTACGATCGCTAACCTTTGCTGCTGGTAAATTGCTTGTGTTTCTGGCTATTGTGGTAAGCTAATATAATGCTATATTGTGTTTTCGCTGTAAAACACTTAAAAAATCTGAAATATTGGCTGGATTCGCAAGATGTTGGGCTTTCATTTGCTGTACGCTGTGTATTTTTCAGAAATGTTTTATGATGAGTATTTAGGTATTTGACGTTGGTCTCTGTAATTATTCTGGCTGCTTCAGCGCTATTTCAGATTGCAGCTGCAATGTAGAACTGTGATTTATACCTGAAATATGCACATTTTTCTAACAAAACATATGCTATACAATAAATATGTTATCAGACTGTCATCTGATGAAGTTGTTTCTTGGTTAGTGACTTTTTATATCTTTATTTGGTCGAATTAGTGATGGCTACCAATGCAGGAAAAAAATTGTGGAAAAATAAAGTTGTGTCTTTTGCTATGGTGGTTAGCTAATAGAAATACATATTGTGTCTTCCCTGTAAAACATTTAAAAAATCGGAAAATGATGGCTGGATTCACAAGATGTGTATCTTTCATTTGGTGTCTTGGACTTGTGATTTCATGAACATTTGATTATATGATATCCCTGTGGCTTTAGGCTACGCTATGCTAGTCTGCTTTTTTGATGGGGGGGATCCCGGATCCGGGTTTGTGACTCGTTAGAGGTTAATAATAGAATTAAAAATACACAAAACTAATCGGTATTAGACTTGATTCCCATTGCGTTTTTCCACCAGTATATTGAATTGCATATGGGAGATGTAGTCCTAAAAAACATTGCCATGGTTCCTATGTGATAAAACAGTACGAAAACTACAAAAAACTACAACTCACCTCATCCACTGCCTGACTGGCAGGGTAATGCCATGGCAACCATTCTGAAACAGAACACAACACATCCACTGCCTGACTGGCAGGGTAATGCCATGGCAACCATTCTGAACCAGAACACAACACCTCATCCACTGCCTGGCTGGCAGGTTAATGCCATGGCAACACCTCATCCACTGTCTGACTGGCAGGGTAATGCCATGGCAACCATTCTGAACCAGAACACAACACCTCATCCACTGTCTGACTGGCAGGGTAATGCCATGGCAACCAGAACACAACACCTCATCCACTGCCTGGCTGGCAGGGTAATGCCATGGCAACCATTCTGAACCAGAACACCTCATCTAGGATCAGCACATCGCCCTTCACGCCTAACCTTCAACCGTAACGCTGTGAATGCTAAATCTGACCTTCGACCAGTGTCCTGTGGCTACCTCATCCTGCTTCCAGTAATGATTTTTTAATTTAAATTGTATTTATTTATTTAACTAGGCAAGTCAGTTAAGAACTAATTATTATTTACAATGACGGCCTACCAAAAGGGCAAAATGTCTCCTGCGGAGACGGGGGCTGGAATTAAACAAGTAAATAAATAAATACAAACATAGGACAAAAACCCACATCAGGACAAGAGAGACAACACAACACTACATAAAGAGAGACCTGAGACGACAACATAGCAAAGCAGCTCAACATGACAACAACATGGTAGCAACACAACATGACAACAACATGGTAGCAACACAACATGACAACAACATGGTAGCAACACAACATGACAACAACATGGTAGCAACACAACATGACAACAACATGGTAGCAACACAACATGACAACAACATGGTAGCAACACAACATGACAACAACATGGTAGCAACACAACATGACAACAACATGGTAGCAACACATCATGACAACAACATGGTAGCAACACAACATGACAAAGACATGGTAGCAACACAACATGACAACAACATGGTAGCAACACGTGACAACACAGCATGGAGGCAATACCACATGACAACAACATGGTAGAAACACAACATGACAACAACATGGTAGCAACACAACATGACAACAACATGGTAGCAACACAACATGACAACAACATGGTAGCAACACAACATGACAACAACATGGTAGAAACACAACATGACAACAACATGGTAGCAACACAACATGACAACAACATGGTAGCAACACAACATGACAACAACATGGTAGCAACACAACATGACAACAACATGGTAGCAACACAACATGGTAGCAGCACAAAACATGGTACAAACATTATTGGGCACAGACAACAGCACAAGGGGCAAGAAGGTAGAGACAACAATACATCACGCAAAGCAGCCACAACTGTCAGTAAGAGCGTCCATGATCGAGTCTTTGAATGAAGAGATGGAGACAAAACTGTCCAGTTTGTTGCAGATCGTTCCAGTCGCTAGCAGCAGCGAACTGAAAAGAGGAGCGACCCAGGGATGTGTGTGCTTTGGGGACCTTTAACAGAATGTGACTGGCAGAACGGGTGTTGTATGTGGAGGATGAGGGCTGCAGTAGATATCTCAGATAGGAGGGAGTGAGGCCTAAGAGGGTGGATATCTCAGATAGGGGGGAGTGAGGCCTAAGAGGGTGGATATCTCAGATAGGGGGGAGTGAGGCCTAAGAGGGTGGATATCTCAGATAGGGGGAGTGAGGCCTAAGAGGGTGGATATCTCAGATAGGGGAGAGTGAGGCCTAAGAGGGTGGATATCTCAGATAGGGGGGAGTGAGGCCTAAGAGGGTGGATATCTCAGATAGGGGAGAGTGAGGCCTAAGAGGGTGGATATCTCAGATAGGGGAGAGTGAGGCCTAAGAGGGTGGATATCTCAGATAGGGGGGAGTGAGGCCTAAGAGGGTGGATATCTCAGATAGGGGAGGGTGAGGCCTAAGAGGGTGGATATCTCAGATAGGGAGGAGTGAGGCCTAAGAGGGTGGATATCTCAGATAGGGGGGAGTGAGGCCTAAGAGGGTGGATATCTCAGATAGGGAGGAGTGAGGCCTAAGAGGGTGGATATCTCAGATAGGGAGGAGTGAGGCCTAAGAGGGTGGATATCTCAGATAGGGGGGAGTGAGGCCTAAGAGGGTGGATATCTCAGATAGGGGAGGGTGAGGCCTAAGAGGGTGGATATCTCAGATAGGGAGGAGTGAGGCCTAAGAGGGTGGATATCTCAGATAGGGGGGAGTGAGGCCTAAGAGGGTGGATATCTCAGATAGGGAGGAGTGAGGCCTAAGAGGGTGGATATCTCAGATAGGGAGGAGTGAGGCCTAAGAGGGTGGATATCTCAGATAGGGAGGAGTGAGGCCTAAGAGGGTGGATATCTCAGATAGGGGGGAGTGAGGCCTGAGAGGGTGGATATCTCAGATAGGGGGGAGTGAGGCCTAACAGGGTGGATATCTCAGATAGGGGGGGGTGAGGCCTAAGAGGGTGGATATCTCAGATAGGGGGGAGTGAGGCCTAAGAGGGTGGATATCTCAGATAGGGAGGAGTGAGGCCTAAGAGGGTGGATATCTCAGATAGGGGGAGTGAGGCCTGAGAGGGGGGATATCTCAGATAGGGGGGAGTGAGGCCTAAGAGGGGGGATATCTCAGATAGGGGGGAGTGAGGCCTAAGAGGGTGGATATCTCAGATAGGGGGGAGTGAGGCCTAAGAGGGTGGATATCTCAGATAGGGGGGAGTGAGGCCTAAGAGGGTGGATATCTCAGATAGGGGGGGTGAGGCCTAAGAGGGTGGATATCTCAGATAGGGGGGAGTGAGGCCTAAGAGGGTGGATATCTCAGATAGGGGGGGGATGAGGCCTAAGAGGGTTTTATAAATGAGCATTACTCAGTAATACTGCATTCATTTCATTATACTCTCAGTAATGAGGCATTCATTTCATTCTACTCTCAGTAATAATGCATTCATTTCATTATACTCTCAGTAATAATGCATTCATTTCATTCTACTCTCAGTAATAATGCATTCATTTCATTCTACTCTCTGTACTGAGGCATTCATTTCATTCTACTCTCAGTAATGCTGAATTCATTTCATTCTACTCTCAGTAATGCTGCATTCATTTCATTCTACTCTCAGTAATGCTGCATTCATTTCATTCTACTCTCAGTAATGATGCATTCATTTCATTCTACTCTCAGTAATGAGGCATTCATTTCATTCTACTCTCAGTAATAATGCATTCATTTCATCCTACTCTCAGTAATAATGCATTCATTTCTACTCTACTCTCAGTAATGCTGCAATCATTTCATTCTACTCTCAGTAATAATGCATTCATTTCATTCTACTCTCAGTAATGAGGCATTCATTTCATTCTACTCTCAGTAATGAGGCAGTCATTTCATTCTACTCTCAGTAATAATGCATTCATTTCTACTTTACTCTACTCTCAGTAATGCTGCATTCATTTCATTCTACTCTCAGTAATAATGCATTCATTTCATTCTACTCTCAGTAATGAGGCATTCATTTCATTATACTCTCAGTAATAATGCATTCATTTCTACTTTACTCTACTCTCAGTAATGCTGCATTCATTTCATTCTACTCTCAGTAATAATGCATTCATTTCATTCCACTCTCAGTAATGAGGCATTCATTTCATTCTACTCTCAGTAATAATGCATTCATTTCTACTTTACTCTACTCTCAGTAATGCTGCATTCATTTCATTCTACTCTCAGTAATGATGCATTCATTTCATTCAACTATCAGTAATGAGGCATTCATTTCATTCTACTCTCAGTAATAATGCATTCATTTCATTCTACTCTCAGTAATGAGGCATTCATTTCATTCTACTCTCAGTAATGAGGCATTCATTTCATTCTACTCTCAGTAATAATGCATTCATTTCTACTTTACTCTACTCTCAGTAATGCTGCATTCATTTCATTCTACTCTCAGTAATAATGCATTCATTTCATTCTACTCTCAGTAATAATGCATTCATTTCATTCTACTCTCAGTAATGAGGCATTCATTTCATTCTACTCTCAGTAATAATGCATTCATTTCATTATACTCTCAGTAATGAGGCATTAATTTCATTCTACACTCAGTAATATTGCATTCATTTCATTCTACTCTCAGTAATAATGCATTCATTTCATTCTACTCTCAGTAATAATGCATTCATTTCATTCTACTCTCAGTAATGCTGAATTCCTTTCATTCTACTCTCAGTAATGATGCATTCATTTCATTCTACTCTCAGTAATGAGGCATTCATTTCATTCTACTCTCAGTAATGAGGCATTCATTTCATTCTACTCTCAGTAATAATGCATTCATTTCATTATACTCTCAGTAATGAGGCATTCATTTCATTCTACTCTCAGTAATGCTGAATTCATTTCATTCTACTCTCAGTAATGATGCATTCATTTCATTCTACTCTCAGTAATGCTGCATTCATTTCATTCCACTCTCAGTAATGATGAATTCATTTCATTCTACTCTCAGTAATGCTGCATTCATTTCATTCTACTCTCAGTAATGAGGCATTCATTTAATTCTGCTCTCAGTAATGATACATTCATTTCTACTTTACTCTCAGTAATGAGGCATTCATTTCATTCTACTCTCAGTAATGATGCATTCATTTCATTCTACTCTCAGTAATGAGGCATTCATTTAATTCTACTCTCAGTAATGATGCATTCATTTCATTCTACTCTCAGTAATGCTGCATTCATTTAATTCTGCTCTCAGTAATAATGCATTCATTTCATTCTACTCTCAGTAATGAGGCATTCATTTCATTCTACTCTCAGTAATGCTGCATTCATTTCATTCTACTCTCAGTAATGATGCATTCATTTCATTCTACTCTCAGTAATGAGGCATTCATTTCATTCTACTCTCAGTAATGATGCATTCATTTCATTCTACTCTCTGTACTGAGGCATTAATTTCATTCTGCTCTCAGTAATGCTGCATTCATTTCATTCTACTCTCAGTAATGATGCATTCATTTCATTCTACTCTCAGTAATAATGCATTCATTTCATTCTACTCTCTGTAATGCTGCATTCATTTCATTATACTCTCAGTAATGAGGCATTCATTTCATTCTACTCTCAGTAATAATGCATTCATTTCATTCTACTCTCAGTAATAATGCATTCATTTCATTCTACTCTCAGTAATGCTGCATTCATTTCATCCTACTCTCAGTAATAATGCATTCATTTCATTCTACTCTCAGTAATGCTGAATTCATTTCATTCTGCTCTCAGTAATAATGCATTCATTTCATTCTACTCTCTGTAATGCTGCATTCATTTCATTATACTCTCAGTAATGAGGCATTCATTTAATTCTACTCTCAGTAATGCTGAATTCATTTCATTCTGCTCTCAGTAATGATGCATTCATTTCATTCTACTCTCAGTAATGATGCATTCATTTCATTCTACTCTCAGTAATGAGGAAATCATTTAATTTCATACTGTTATTTATGGCTATGAAGCCTGGTATTAATGCTGTCATTGGGTCTTGCGAACACCCTAAGAGAAAGTGTGTGTGTGTGTGTGTGTGTGCGTGCGTGCGTGTGTGTAAACGACATGAAGTCAATGAATGTTGATAAATAGTATATTATAAGACGATTAAAACGATGGTCAAATTGGATTAATCTCCACAATGCTAATAAACAATAGACCCACTGCATCTGGTCACGTCCTGAGGCTAACGATTCTATTTATAAATCTGTTTATGTTTCTATTTTTGAAGTGGTCCTCGTCACACGCTTACGATGTCGCACACGCTAACGTGGCAGAGAGAGGGGGACACAAATATGTCACGACACCACGCTGTCTCTGTGATCTCTCTACACACACACACACACACACACACACACACACACACACACACACACACACACACACACACACACACACACACACACACACACACACACACACACACACACACACACACACACACACACACACACACACACACACACACACACACACACATAGATCCTACATTCTCCTGCTGGGATCACAGTACTGTGGATGTCTCATACACAGACACCAAGCCCAGCTTCAAGACCTCCACTGATATAACATAGATCCTCCATTCTAGACATCACAAGACCTCCACTGATATAACATAGATCCTCCATTCTAGACATCACAAGACCTCCACTGATATAACATAGATCCTCCATTCTAGACATCACAATACCTCCACTGATATAACATAGATCCTCCATTCTTGACATCACAAGACCTCCACTGATATAACATAGATCCTCCATTCTAGACAGCACAAGACCTCCACTGATATAACATAGATCCTCCATTCTAGACAGCACAAGACCTCCACTGATATAACATAGATCCTCCATTCTAGACATCACAAGACCTCCACTGATATAACATAGATCCTCCATTCTAGACATCACAAGACCTCCACTGATATAACATAGATCCTCCATTCTAGACATCACAAGACCTCCACTGATATAACATAGATCCTCCATTCTAGACATCACAAGACCTCCACTGATATAACATAGATCCTCCATTCTAGACATCACAAGACCTCCACTGATATAACATAGATCCTCCATTCTAGACATCACAAGACCTCCACTGATATAACATAGATCCTCCATTCTAGACATCACAAGACCTCCACTGATATAACATAGATCCTCCATTCTAGACATCACAAGACCTCCACTGATATAACATAGATCCTCCATTCTAGACATCACAAGACCTCCACTGATATAACATAGATCCTCCATTCTAGACAGCACAAGACCTCCACTGATATAACATAGATCCTCCATTCTAGACAGCACAAGACCTCCACTGATATAACATAGATCCTCCATTCTAGACAGCACAAGACCTCCACTGATATAACATAGATCCTCCATTCTAGACAGCACAAGACCTCCACTGATATAACATAAATCCTCCATTCTAGACATCACAAGACCTCCACTGATATAACATAGATCCTCCATTCTAGACAGCACAAGACCTCCACTGATATAACATAGATCCTCCATTCTAGACATCACAAGACCTCCACTGATATAACATAGATCCTCCATTCTAGACAGCACAAGACCTCCACTGATATAACATAGATCCTCCATTCTAGACAGCACAAGACCTCCACTGATATAACATAGATCCTCCATTCTAGACAGCACAAGACCTCCACTGATATAACATAGATCCTCCATTCTAGACAGCACAAGACCTCCACTGATATAACATAGATCCTCCATTCTAGACAGCACAAGACCTCCACTGATATAACATAGATCCTCCATTCTAGACAGCACAAGACCTCCACTGATATAACATAGATCCTCCATTCTAGACAGCACAATACCTCCACTGATATAACATAGATCCTCCATTCTAGACAGCACAAGACCTCCACTGATATAACATAGATCCTCCATTCTAGACATCACAAGACCTCCACTGATATAACATAGATCCTCCATTCTAGACAAGTTTCTAATCACACACGGGTTCTATCAGAACCAGGACTACCGTTGTAACAGGACCCAGGATGCTAATCACACACGGGTTCTATCAGAACCAGGACTACCGTTGTAACAGGACCGAGGCTGCTAATCACACATGGGTTCTATCAGAACCAGGACTACCGTTGTAACAGGACCGAGGATCCTAATCACACACGGGTTCTATCAGAACCAGGACTACCGTTGTAACAGGACCGAGGATGCTAATCACACACGGGTTCTATCAGAACCAGGACTACCGTTGTAGCAGGACCGAGGATGCTAATCACACACGGGTTCTATCAGAACCAGGACTACCGTTGTAACAGGACCCAGGATGCTAATCACACACGGGTTCTATCAGAACCAGGACTACCGTTGTAACAGGACCGAGGATGCTAATCACACACGGGTTCTATCAGAACCAGAACTACCGTTGTAACAGGACCGAGGATGCTAATCACACACGGGTTCTATCAGAACCAGGACTACCGTTGTAACAGGACCGAGGAACGGGTTCTATCAGAACCAGGACTACCGTTGTAACAGGACCGAGGATGCTAATCACACACGGGTTCTATCAGAACCAGGACTACCGTTGTAACAGGACCGAGGATCCTAATCACACACGGGTTCTATCAGAACCAGGACTACCGTTGTAACAGGACCGAGGCTGCTAATCACACACGGGTTCTATCAGAACCAGGACTACCGTTGTAACAGGACCGAGGATGCTAATCACACACGGGTTCTATCAGAACCAGGACTACCGTTGTAACAGGACCGAGGCTGCTAATCACACACGGGTTCTATCAGAACCAGGACTACCGTTGTAACAGGACCCAGGATGTTAATCACACACGGGTTCTATCAGAACCAGGACTACCGTTGTAACAGGACCCAGGATGCTAATCACACATGGGTTCTATCAGAACCAGGACTACCGTTGTAACAGGACCCAGGATGCTAATCACACACGGGTTCTATCAGAACCAGGACTACCGTTGTAACAGGACCCAGGATGCTAATCACACACGGGTTCTATCAGAACCAGGACTACCGTTGTAACAGGACCCAGGATGCTAATCACACACGGGTTCTATCAGAACCAGGACTTCCGTTGTAACAGGACCCAGGATGCTAATCACACACGGGTTCTATCAGAACCAGGACTACCGTTGTAACAGGACCCAGGATGCTAATCACACACGGGTTCTATCAGAACCAGGACTACCGTTGTAACAGGACCCAGGATGCTAATCACACACGGGTTCTATCAGAACCAGGACTACCGTTGTAACAGGACCTGGCTGCTAATCACACACGGGTTCTATCAGAACCAGGACTACCGTTGTAACAGGACCCAGGATGCTAATCACACACGGGTTCTATCAGAACCAGGACTACCGTTGTAACAGGACCCAGGATGCTAATCACACACGGGTTCTATCAGAACCAGGACTACCGTTGTAGCAGGACCGAGGATGCTAATCACACACGGGTTCTATCAGAACCAGGACTACCGTTGTAACAGGACCCAGGATGCTAATCACACACGGGTTCTATCAGAACCAGGACTACCGTTGTAACAGGACCCAGGATGCTAATCACACACGGGTTCTATCAGAACCAGGACTACCGTTGTAGCAGGACCGAGGATGCTAATCACACACGGGTTCTATCAGAACCAGAACTACCGTTGTAACAGGACCCAGGATGTTAATCACACACGGGTTCTATCAGAACCAGGACTACCGTTGTAGCAGGACCGAGGATGCTAATCACACACGGGTTCTATCAGAACTAGGACTACCGTTGTAACAGGACCCAGGATGCTAATCACACACGGGTTCTATCAGAACCAGGACTACCGTTGTAACAGGACTGAGGAACGGGTTCTATCAGAACTAGGACTACCGTTGTAACAGGACCCAGGCTACAAACGTGTTAATTATTCAACTTCTCTCTGCAGCCGACCAGACACAAGCCTTTCTGTTCTGTTATGTTCTACATCTTGTGTGTGTGTGTGTGTGTGTGTGTGTGTGTGTGTGTGTGTGTGTGTGTGTGTGTGTGTGTGTGTGTGTGTGTGTGTGTGTGTGTGTGTGTGTGTGTGTGTGTGTGTGTGTGTGTGTGTGTGTGTGTCTGCGCGGTCTGGGGTAAAAACAGTGTATTTGACTGATGTTGAATGAACAAGGACACGTTTCGTCCATTAAAGGAGAAGAAACAGAGGGAGGGAGGCTCTTCTATACACACGCACACACACACACACACACACACACACACACACACACACACACACACACACACACACACACACACACACACACACACACACACACACACACACACACACACACACTGCATGTGATCTGTTCTGTGTTCAGTCATGTATTCGATGAATGTTATCCCTCCAAGAACAAACACTAGAAAACTGGAGGAGGAGAGGAGGAGGAGAGGAGGAGGAGAGGAGGAGGAGAGGAGGAGAGGAGGAGGAGAGGAGGAAGAGAGGAGGAGGAGAGGAGGAGGAGAGGAAGAAGAGAGGAGGAGGAGAGGAGGAGGAGGGGAGGAAGAGAGGAGGAGGAGAGGAGGAGGAGAAGAGGAAGAGGAGAGGAGGTAGAGAGGAGGAGGAGAGGAGGAAGAGAGGAGGAGAGGAAGAAGAGAGGAGGAGGAGAGGAAGAGAGGAGGAAGAGAGGAGGAAGAGAGGAGGAGGAGGAAAGAGAGGAGGAAGAGAGGAGGAAGAGAGGAGGAGGAGGAGAGGATGAGGAGAGGAGGAGGAGAGGAAGAAGAGAGGAGGAAGAGAGGAGGAAGAGAGGAGGAGGAGAGGAGGAAGAGAGGATGAGGAGAGGAGGAGGAGAGGAAGAAGAGAGGAGGAGAGGAGGAGGAGGAGGAGAGGAAGAAGAGAGGATGAGAAGAGGAGGAGGAGAGGAAGAAGAGAGGAAGAAGAGAGGAGGAGGAGTGGAGGAGGAGAGGAGGAGGAGAGGACGAAGAGAGGAGGAGGAGAGGAGGAGGAGAGGAGAAGGAGAGGAAGAAGGCCTAGATCAGGCCCTAATCCCCGGGTCTCTGTCTGTTCTGTTTAATCTAGACCAGGCCCTAATCCCAGGGACTCTGGACGTTCTGCTTACTCTAGACCAGGCCCTAATCCCAGGGACTCTGAACGTTCTGTTTAATCTAGACCAGGCCCTAATCCCAGGGACTCTGAACGTTCTGTTTACTCTAGACCAGGCCCTAATCCCCGGGACTCTAGAAGTTCTGCTTATTCTAGACCAGGCCCTAATCTTCGGGACTCTGGACGTTCTGCTTACTCTAGACCAGGCCCTAATCCCCGGGACTCTGGACGTTCTGTTTACTCTAGACCAGGCCCTAATCCCCGGGACTCTAGACGTTCTGTTTATTCTAGACCAGGCCTTAATCCTCGGGACTCTGGACGTTCTGCTTAATCTAGACCAGGCCCTAATCCCCGGGACTCTGGACGTTCTGCTTACTCTAGACCAGGCCCTAATCCCCGGGACTCTGAACGTTCATTTTACTCTAGACCAGGCCCTAATCCCCGGGACTCTGAACGTTCATTTTACTCTAGACCAGGCCCTAATCCCCGGGACTCTGAACGTTCTGTTTACTCTAGACCAGGTCCTAATCCCCGGGACTCTAGACGTTATGCTTACTCTAGACCAGGCCCTAATCCCCGGGACTCTGAACGTTCTGTTTACTCTAGACCAGGCCCTAATCCCCGGGACTCTGAACGTTCTGTTTACTCTAGACCAGGCCCTAATCCCCGGGACTCTGAACGTTCTGCTTACTCTAGACCAGGCCCTAATCCCCGGGACTCTGAACGTTCTGTTTACTCTAGACCAGGCCCTAATCCCCGGGACTCTGAACGTTCTGTTTACTCTAGACCAGGCCCTAATCCCCGGGACTCTGAACGTTCTGCTTACTCTAGACCAGGCCCTAATCCCCGGGACTCTGAACGGTCTGTTTACTCTAGACCAGAAACTAATCCCCGGGACTCTGAACGTTCTGTTTACTCTAGACCAGAAACTAATCCCCGGGACTCTGAACGTTCTGTTTACTCTAGACCAGGCCCTAATCCCCGGGACTCTGAACGTTCTGTTTACTCTAGACCAGGCCCTAATCCCCGGGACTCTGAACGTTCTGCTTACTCTAGACCAGGCCCTAATCCCCGGGACTCTGAACGGTCTGTTTACTCTAGACCAGGCCCTAATCCCCGGGACTCTGGACATTCTGTTTACTCTAGACCAGGCCCTAATCCCCGGGACTCTGATCGTTCTGTTTACTCTAGACCAGGCCCTAATCCCCGGGACTCTGAACGTTCTGCTTACTCTAGACCAGAACCTAATCCCCGGGACTCTGGACGTTCTGCTTACTCTAGACCAGGCCCTAATCCCAGGGACTCTGAACGTTCTGTTTACTCTAGACCAGGCCCTAATCCCCAGGACTCTGGACGTTCTGTTTACTCTAGACCAGGCACTAATCCCCGGGACTCTGGGTGTTCTGCTTACTCTAGACCAGGCCCTAATCCCCGGGACTGCGGCGGCGAAAGAGAGGAAGTTGAGTCGGCATCCTGACGAGATTCCGTCGGCGAGAAAATAGACTCCCATCGTTCTATTGGTGAACCGAAGGCTCCAGAGTGGAGCAGTGCTGGAGGCGTCACTACAGACCCTGGTTCGATTCCAGGCTGTGTCGCAGCGGTCTAAGGCACTATCTCAGTGCTAGAGGCGTCACTACAGACACCCTGGTTCGATTCCAGGCTGTATCGCAGCGGTCTAAGGCACCGCATCTCAGTGCTGGAGGCGTCACTACAGACCCTGGTTCGATTCCAGGCTGTATCGCAGCGGTCTAAGGCACTGCATCTCAGTGCTAGAGACGTCACTACAGACCCTGGTTCGATTCCAGGCTGTATCGCAGCGGTCTAAGACACCGCATCTCAGTGCTAGAGACGTCACTACAGAATCCGTTTGACCTCATTTCTACCAGCATTTCACCTATGCAACTACATGCGACCAAACCCTCGATCCCCTTTTACTCGACACACCGAGTCGCTCGACACGGAAGCGGTCAGACGAAGAGGATGCTAAGCTACAGGACTGTTTTGCTATATAGCACAGACTGGAGTATGTACCGGGATTCATCCGGTAACACTGAGGAGTACACCACATCAGTCACTGGCTTCATTAATAAGTGCATCGATGACGTCATCCCCACAGTGACCGTACGTACATACCCCAACCAGAAGCCATGGATTATACAGGCAACATCCGCACTGAGTGCCGCTTTCAAGGAGGGCACTAATCCAGACGCTCTTAAGAAATCCCGCTGCGATATTCCCCCCGACGAGCCATCAAAACAGGCAAAGCGTCAAATACATGACGAAGATCGAATCCAGCTCTGACGGATGTGGCAGGGCAAAACTATCACGGATTTAACAGAGGGAAACCCAGCCGCGAGCTGCCCAGCGACACGAGCCCACCAGACTAGGGATGGACATTTGACCTTTTTGACCTTTTTAAAAGAAGAAGCTATTTTTAGAACACAAGACCTGCACTGCAAAACGAATATGTGCTTATCTAATATACCATCTAGTGTACAACAAAGCCTAATTTATCATAACCATTACACATAACGAATCCTAATTGCTCAATTTCCCCATATATATTCAGTCAAATATATATATATTTTTTTAAAGGTGCCATTTTAAGATTAATTTATTGAAGCCGTAATATCAACTGGTTATATTATATCGTGGAACACAAGCTTTTTTATTTTATTAAAAGGCACTGATCTCAGGCCCTGGCTTGTAGAGTAGAAGCCTCTGGCTGTACAATGGCATAGTCTTGTTTTATTAATTTAGCAGACAAGACGCTCTTATTTCCCCCTTAGCCCCGGTTCACAGTCAAGACACACGTGTTTTATAGTGAAAAAAAAAACGCGATGTAATCTAACAGAATTAAATAGAACAGAATAGTTTGAAGTGACAGGAAATATCCACATCTGGAAAAGGTTTTCCCAGAAGAAGAAGAAGGAATCATTTGAAAAACAAGGCTTTAATTTTGTCGAGTTGAAAAGTAAACATTTTTCACTGGTTACAAATATGTTTCAATATACAAACGTTGAATTTTAGTGTATGCTTCCTGTTCTTTGGAACGTTCAATATGTCCGGACAACACCGTATGGGGTTAAATTACCCGAAAGGACATCTCTTTGATGAGTAGGCCAAGGCTTTATGATTCGGATGAAAATACGCTCTTTGTCTTTGTCAAACAAATGTTTTTTTTGATATTTTCAGTGTGGAACCTGTCTGTGTTTAAGGGGGTCGGCAGGTAGCCTAGTGGTTAGATCAGGTAGCCTAGTGGTTAGATCAGGTAGCCTAGTGGTTAGAGCAGGTAGCCTAGTGGTTAGAGATAGGTAGCCTAGTGGTTAGAGATAGGTAGTCTAGTGGTTAGAGGCAGGTAGCCTAGTGGTTAGAGATAGGTAGTCTAGTGGTTAGAGGCAGGTAGCCTAGTGGTTAGAGCAGGTAGCCTAGTGGTTAGAGCAGGTAGCCTAGTGGTTAGAGATAGGTAGTCTAGTGGTTAGAGGCAGGTAGCCTAGTGGTTAGAGCAGGTAGCCTAGTGGTTAGAGCAGGTAGCCTAGTGGTTAGAGCGGCAGGTAGCCTAGTGGTTAGAGCAGGTAGCCTAGTGGTTAGAGACAGGTAGCCTAGTGGTTAGAGCAGGTAGCCTAGTGGTTAGAGCAGGTAGCCTAGTGGTTAGAGGCAGGTAGCCTAGTGGTTAGAGCGGCAGGTAGCCTAGTGGTTAGAGCAGGTAGCCTAGTGGTTAGAGACAGGTAGCCTAGTGGTTAGAGCAGGTAGCCTAGTGGTTAGAGCAGGTAGCCTAGTGGTTAGAGCGTTGGGCTAGTAACCGAAAGGTTGCTGGATCGAATCCCTGAGCTGACAAGGTACAACTCTGTCGTTCTGCCCCCTGAACAAGGCAGTTAACCCACTGCTCCCTGGTAGGTCGTCATTGAAAATAAGAATGTGTTAACTGACTTGCCTAGTTAAATAAAGGTAAAATAATTTGTAAAAAAATATAACCAATTCTAAATGGCACCAGCAGTTTCCAACGTAGGGCCGTCACTAGTTACCCCATCCACAAAGTCATGAACCCCCCAACAATTTCTACAATTTCTCTTCTTAAAATCTGATTTTAAATCTAAACTCTAACCTTAACTACACTATTAACCTTATAACTAACCTTAAAATAAGTACATTTTTGTTTAGATACATTTTTTTTAACGATATAGACAATTTTGACTTTGTGGCTGTGGTAACTAGTGACATCCACAAAGTAACCTAAAACGGAAATCAGACGGGATGTAATTACTCCAAAAAAATGAATAAATCTACCTCTGTCGGGAACACATATTTCCCTACTCCAATCAACTCGTCCCATTTTGAATTTGTGATAAAACTGTCATCATTTGACAAGGAATGTAGCTTGACTATCCTATCAGATACGTTTTAATAGGTATTTGATTATGTAGGCCTAACTAGAGCCTGTGTATCCCATCAGATACGTTTTAATACGGTATTTATTTATGTAGGCCTAACTAGAGCCTGTGTATCCCATCAGATACATTTTAATAGGTATTTATTTATGTAGGCCTAACTAGAGCCTGTGTATCCCATCAGATACATTTTAATACGGTATTTATTTATGTAGGTCTAACTAGAGCCTGTGTATCCCATCAGATACGTTTTAATAGGTATTTGATTATGTAGGCCTAACTAGAGCCTGTGTATCCCATCAGATACGTTTTAATAGGTATTTGATTATGTAGGCCTAACTAGAGCCTGTGTATCCCATCAGATAGGTTTTAATAGGTATTTATTTATGTAGGTCTAACTAGAGCCTGTGTATCCTATCAGATACGTTTTAATACTGTATTTATTTATGTAGGCCTAACTAGAGCCTGTGTATCCCATCAGATACGTTTTAATAGGTATTTATTTATGTAGGCCTAACTAGAGCCTGTGTATCCCATCAGATATGTTTTAATAGGTATTTGATTATGTAGGCCTAACTAGAGCCTGTGTATCCCATCAGATACATTTTAATACGGTATTTATTTATGTAGGCCTAACTAGAGCCTGTGTATCCTATCAGATACATTTTAATAGGTATTTATTTATGTAGGCCTAACTAGAGCCTGTGTATCCCATCAGATACGTTTTAATAGGTATTTGATTATGTAGGCCTAACTAGAGCCTGTGTATCCCATCAGATACATTTTAATACGGTATTTATTTATGTAGGCCTAACTAGAGCCTGTGTATCCTATCAGATACGTTTTAATACTGTATTTATTTATGTAGGCCTAACTAGAGCCTGTGTATCCCATCAGATACGTTTTAATAGGTATTTATTTATGTAGGCCTAACTAGAGCCTGTGTATCCTATCAGATATGTTTTAATAGGTATTTGATTATGTAGGCCTAACTAGAGCCTGTGTATCCCATCAGATACGTTTTAATAGGTATTTGATTATGTAGGCCTAACTAGAGCCTGTGTATCCCATCAGATACATTTTAATAGGTATTTATTTATGTAGGCCTAACTAGAGCCTGTGTATCCCATCAGATACGTTTTAATAGGTATTTGATTATGTAGGCCTAACTAGAGCCTGTGTATCCCATCAGATACATTTTAATAGGTATTTATTTATGTAGGCCTAACTAGAGCCTGTGTATCCCATCAGATACGTTTTAATACGGTATTTATTTATGTAGGCCTAACTAGAGCCTGTGTATCCCATCAGATACGTTTTAATAGGTATTTGATTATGTAGGTCTAACTAGAGCCTGTGTATCCCATCAGATACGTTTTAATAGGTATTTGATTATGTAGGCCTAACTAGAGCCTGTGTATCCCATCAGATACGTTTTAATAGGTATTTGATTATGTAGGCCTAACTAGAGCCTGTGTATCCCATCAGATACGTTTTAATACGGTATTTATTTATGTAGGCCTAACTAGAGCCTGTGTATCCCATCAGATACGTTTTAATAGGTATTTATTTATGTAGGCCTAACTAGAGCCTGTGTATCCTATCAGATACATTTTAATAGGTATTTATTTATGTAGGCCTAACTAGAGCCTGTGTATCCCATCAGATACGTTTTAATAGGTATTTATTTATGTAGGCCTAACTAGAGCCTGTGTATCCCATCAGATACATTTTAATAGGTATTTATTTATGTAGGTCTAACTAGAGCCTGTGTATCCCATCAGATACGTTTTAATAGGTATTTGATTATGTAGGTCTAACTAGAGCCTGTGTATCCCATCAGATACGTTTTAATAAGGTATTTATTTATGTAGGCCTAACTAGAGCCTGTGTATCCCATCAGATACGTTTTAATACGGTATTTATTTATGTAGGTCTAACTAGAGCCTGTGTATCCCATCAGATACGTTTTAATAGGTATTTGATTATGTAGGTCTAACTAGAGCCTGTGTATCCCATCAGATACGTTTTAATAGGTATTTGATTATGTAGGTCTAACTAGAGCCTGTGTATCCCATCAGATACGTTTTAATAAGGTATTTATTTATGTAGGCCTAACTAGAGCCTGTGTATCCTATCAGATACATTTTAATACGGTATTTATTTATGTAGGCCTAACTAGAGCCTGTGTATCCCATCAGATACGTTTTAGTAGGTATTTGATTATGTAGGCCTAACTAGAGCCTGTGTATCCCATCAGATACGTTTTAATAGGTATTTATTTATGTAGGCCTAACTAGAGCCTGTGTATCCCATCAGATACGTTTTAATAGGTATTTATTTATGTAGGCCTAACTAGAGCCTGTGTATCCCATCAGATACATTTTAATAGGTATTTATTTATGTAGGCCTAACTAGAGCCTGTGTATCCCATCAGATACGTTTTAATAGGTATTTGATTATGTAGGCCTAACTAGAGCCTGTGTATCCCATCAGATAGGTTTTAATAGGTATTTATTTATGTAGGTCTAACTAGAGCCTGTGTATCCTATCAGATACGTTTTAATACTGTATTTATTTATGTAGGCCTAACTAGAGCCTGTGTATCCCATCAGATATGTTTTAATAGGTATTTGATTATGTAGGCCTAACTAGAGCCTGTGTATCCCATCAGATACGTTTTAATAGGTATTTGATTATGTAGGCCTAACTAGAGCCTGTGTATCCCATCAGATACGTTTTAATACGGTATTTATTTATGTAGGCCTAACTAGAGCCTGTGTATCCTATCAGATACATTTTAATAGGTATTTATTTATGTAGGCCTAACTAGAGCCTGTGTATCCCATCAGATACGTTTTAATACGGTATTTATTTATGTAGGCCTAACTAGAGCCTGTGTATCCTATCAGATACATTTTAATAGGTATTTATTTATGTAGGCCTAACTAGAGCCTGTGTATCCCATCAGATACGTTTTAATAGGTATTTGATTATGTAGGCCTAACTAGAGCCTGTGTATCCCATCAGATACGTTTTAATACGGTATTTATTTATGTAGGCCTAACTAGAGCCTGTGTATCCTATCAGATACATTTTAATAGGTATTTATTTATGTAGGCCTAACTAGAGCCTGTGTATCCCATCAGATACGTTTTAATAGGTATTTGATTATGTAGGTCTAACTAGAGCCTGTGTATCCCATCAGATACGTTTTAATACGGTATTTATTTATGTAGGCCTAACTAGAGCCTGTGTATCCTATCAGATATGTTTTAATAGGTATTTGATTATGTAGGCCTAACTAGAGCCTGTGTATCCCATCAGATACGTTTTAATACGGTATTTATTTATGTAGGCCTAACTAGAGCCTGTGTATCCTATCAGATACATTTTAATAGGTATTTATTTATGTAGGTCTAACTAGAGCCTGTGTATCCCATCAGATACGTTTTAATAGGTATTTGATTATGTAGGCCTAACTAGAGCCTGTGTATCCCATCAGATACGTTTCAATACGGTATTTATTTATGTAGGCCTAACTAGAGCCTGTGTATCCCATCAGATACATTTTAATAGGTATTTATTTATGTAGGCCTAACTAGAGCCTGTGTATCCCATCAGATACGTTTTAATAGGTATTTATTTATGTAGGTCTAACTAGAGCCTGTGTATCCTATCAGATACGTTTTAATAGGTATTTATTTATGTAGGCCTAACTAGAGCCTGTGTATCCCATCAGATACGTTTTAATAGGTATTTGATTATGTAGGTCTAACTAGAGCCTGTGTATCCCATCAGATACGTTTTAATAGGTATTTATTTATGTAGGCCTAACTAGAGCCTGTGTATCCCATCAGATACATTTTAATACGGTATTTATTTATGTAGGCCTAACTAGAGCCTGTGTATCCTATCAGATACATTTTAATACGGTATTTATTTATGTAGGCCTAACTAGAGCCTGTGTATCCCATCAGATACGTTTTAGTAGGTATTTGATTATGTAGGCCTAACTAGAGCCTGTGTATCCCATCAGATACGTTTTAATAGGTATTTATTTATGTAGGCCTAACTAGAGCCTGTGTATCCCATCAGATACGTTTTAATAGGTATTTATTTATGTAGGCCTAACTAGAGCCTGTGTATCCCATCAGATACATTTTAATAGGTATTTATTTATGTAGGTCTAACTAGAGCCTGTGTATCCCATCAGATACGTTTTAATAGGTATTTGATTATGTAGGTCTAACTAGAGCCTGTGTATCCCATCAGATACGTTTTAGTAAGGTATTTATTTATGTAGGCCTAACTAGAGCCTGTGTATCCCATCAGATACGTTTTAATACGGTATTTATTTATGTAGGTCTAACTAGAGCCTGTGTATCCCATCAGATACGTTTTAATAGGTATTTGATTATGTAGGTCTAACTAGAGCCTGTGTATCCCATCAGATACGTTTTAATAGGTATTTGATTATGTAGGTCTAACTAGAGCCTGTGTATCCCATCAGATACGTTTTAATAAGGTATTTATTTATGTAGGCCTAACTAGAGCCTGTGTATCCTATCAGATACATTTTAATACGGTATTTATTTATGTAGGCCTAACTAGAGCCTGTGTATCCCATCAGATACGTTTTAGTAGGTATTTGATTATGTAGGCCTAACTAGAGCCTGTGTATCCCATCAGATACGTTTTAATAGGTATTTATTTATGTAGGCCTAACTAGAGCCTGTGTATCCCATCAGATACGTTTTAATAGGTATTTATTTATGTAGGCCTAACTAGAGCCTGTGTATCCCATCAGATACATTTTAATACGGTATTTATTTATGTAGGCCTAACTAGAGCCTGTGTATCCCATCAGATACGTTTTAATAGGTATTTGATTATGTAGGCCTAACTAGAGCCTGTGTATCCCATCAGATAGGTTTTAATAGGTATTTATTTATGTAGGTCTAACTAGAGCCTGTGTATCCTATCAGATACGTTTTAATACTGTATTTATTTATGTAGGCCTAACTAGAGCCTGTGTATCCCATCAGATACGTTTTAATAGGTATTTGATTATGTAGGCCTAACTAGAGCCTGTGTATCCCATCAGATACGTTTTAATACGGTATTTATTTATGTAGGCCTAACTAGAGCCTGTGTATCCTATCAGATACATTTTAATAGGTATTTATTTATGTAGGCCTAACTAGAGCCTGTGTATCCCATCAGATACGTTTTAATAGGTATTTGATTATGTAGGCCTAACTAGAGCCTGTGTATCCCATCAGATACGTTTTAATACGGTATTTATTTATGTAGGCCTAACTAGAGCCTGTGTATCCTATCAGATACATTTTAATAGGTATTTATTTATGTAGGCCTAACTAGAGCCTGTGTATCCCATCAGATACGTTTTAATAGGTATTTGATTATGTAGGCCTAACTAGAGCCTGTGTATCCCATCAGATATGTTTTAATAGGTATTTGATTATGTAGGCCTAACTAGAGCCTGTGTATCCTATCAGATACGTTTTAATAGGTATTTGATTATGTAGGCCTAACTAGAGCCTGTGTATCCCATCAGATACGTTTTAATACGGTATTTATTTATGTAGGCCTAACTAGAGCCTGTGTATCCCATCAGATACGTTTTAATAGGTATTTGATTATGCAGGCCTAACTAGAGCCTGTGTATCCCATCAGATACATTTTAATAGGTATTTATTTATGTAGGCCTAACTAGAGCCTGTGTATCCCATCAGATACGTTTTAATAGGTATTTATTTATGTAGGTCTAACTAGAGCCTGTGTATCCTATCAGATACGTTTTAATAGGTATTTATTTATGTAGGCCTAACTAGAGCCTGTGTATCCCATCAGATACGTTTTAATAGGTATTTGATTATGTAGGTCTAACTAGAGCCTGTGTATCCCATCAGATACGTTTTAATAAGGTATTTATTTATGTAGGCCTAACTAGAGCCTGTGTATCCCATCAGATACATTTTAATACGGTATTTATTTATGTAGGCCTAACTAGAGCCTGTGTATCCCATCAGATACGTTTTAATACGGTATTTATTTATGTAGGCCTAACTAGAGCCTGTGTATCCCATCAGATACGTTTTAATAGGTATTTATTTATGTAGGCCTAACTAGAGCCTGTGTATCCTATCAGATACATTTTAATACGGTATTTATTTATGTAGGCCTAACTAGAGCCTGTGTATACCATCAGATACGTTTTAATAGGTATTTGATTATGTAGGCCTAACTAGAGCCTGTGTATCCCATCAGATACGTTTTAATAGGTATTTATTTATGTAGGCCTAACTAGAGCCTGTGTATCCCATCAGATACGTTTTAATAGGTATTTATTTACGTAGGTCTAATTGTAGCCCGTGTGCAGACTCAGCACGCGTGTGTAGAAGGAAGCGGTCAGAACGCAATGGAGTGAATGAGACAAGGAGAGGAAAAGGGAATTTATAGGGAGGGAGAAGAACCGTTTGGTGCTGGGCTTCGTTTCACATGTACAAACGGAACGCTAGAGTCAAAGGAAATGAACGTTGACTTGAATATAAACTGGTTACCAACGTAATTAGAGAAGTAAAAAATACATTTTTTAAATGTTTGGCTAAGAATTGATTCGTGAAAATTTCCTGACATGCAAGTTTGAAGGGAATGATTTAACTTCCTGTTTGGTGTTCCTCAAGGTTCCGTTTTAGGACCACTATTGTTTTCACTATATATTTTTACCTCTCGGTGATGTCATTCAGAAACATAATGTTAACTTTCACTGCTATGCGGACGACAAACAGCTGTACATTTCGATGAAACATGGTGAAGCCTCCAAAAATTGCCCTCCCTGGAAGCCTGTGTTTTCAGACATAAGGAAGTGGATGGCGACAAATGTTTTACTTTTAAACTCTGAGAAAACAGAGATTCTAGTTCTAGATCCCAAGAAACAAAGATATCTGCGGTTGGATCTGACGATTCATCTCGATGGTTGTGTACAGACGTCTCTAAAATGAAACTGCGAAGGAACTCGACGTTACTCTGGACAATGGTCTCTCTTTTGACGAACATATCAAGACTGTTTCAAGGACAGCCTTTGTTTTTTAATCTTCCTAACATTGCAAAAAAGAATTATGCTGAAAAAAATGTATCCATGCTTTTGTCACTTCTACATTAGACTACTGCAATGCTCTACTCTCCTGCTACCCGGATAAAGCACTAAATAAACTTCAGTTAGTGCTAAACACGGCTGCTAGAATCCTGATCCTGCCGTACATACCTACACGTACACTACGGTCACAAGACGCAGGCCTCCTTACTGTCTCTAGAATTTCTCAGCAAATAGCTGGAGGCAGGGCTTTCTCCTATAGAGCTCAATCTTTATGGAATGCTCTGCCTACCCATGTGAGAGACGCAGACTTGGTCTCGACCTTTAAGTCTTTATTGAAGACTCATGTCTTCAGTAGGTCCTATGATTGAGTGTAGTCTGGCCCAGGAGTGTGAAGGTGAACGGAAAGGCACTGGAGCAACGAACCGCCCTTGCTGTCTCTGCCTGGCTGGTTCCTCTCTCTCTTCCCTGGGATTCTCTGCCTCTATTACGGGGCACTAGCTTAATACTGCTCCTCCATGGCGTCCCTAGGAGGGGTGCGTCACGTCGTGCCAGGATTTTTTCAATATACTCAACTTGAGTTGAGTCTCTTTCTCTCTCTCTCTCCCATCTCTCTCTCTCTCCCATCTCTCTCCTGTATCTCCCTCCCTCTCCCTCTCTCTCTCCCTCTCTCTCTCTCTCTCTCTCTCTCTCTCTCTCTCTCTCTCTCTCTCTCTCTCTCTCTCTCTCTGTCTCTCTCTCTCTCTCTCTCTCTCTCTGTCTCTCTCTCTCTCTGTCTGTCTCTCTCTCTCCTGTCTCTCTCTCTCTCTCTCTCCTGTCTCTCTCTCTCTCCTGTCTCTCTCTCTCTCCTGTCTCTCTCTGTCTCCTGTCTCATCAGAGCCATGGCACTAGAGAACACTAGAACTATGGAACAGCAAAACCGTGGAACTAGAGAACAGCAGAACCGTGGAACTAGAGAACAGCAGAACCATGGAACTAGAGAACAGCAGAACCATGGAACTAGAGAACAGCAGAACCATGGAACTAGAGAACAGCAGAACCATGGAATTAGAGAACAGCAGAACCATGGAACTAGAAAACAGCAGAACCATGGAATTAGAGAACAGCAGAACCATGGAACTAGAGAACAGCAGAACCATGGAACTAGAGAACAGCAGAACCATGGAATTAGAGAACAGCAGAACCATGGAACTAGAGAACAGCAGAACCATGGAATTAGAGAACAGCAGAACCATGGAACTAGAGAACAGCAGAACCATGGAATTAGAGAACAGCAGAACCATGGAACTAGAGAACAGCAGAACCATGGAATTAGAGAACAGCAGAACCATGGAACTGGAGAACAGCAGAACCATGGAATTAGAGAACACTATAACCGTGGAACTAGAGAACAGCAGAACCATGGAATTAGAGAACAGCAGAACCATGGAACTAGAGAACAGCAGAACCATGGAATTAGAGAACAGCAGAACCATGGAATTAGAGAACAGCAGAACCATGGAAGTAGAGAACAGCAGAACCATGGAATTAGAGAACAGCAGAACCATGGAGCTAGAGAACAGCAGAACAGCAGAACCATGGAACAAGAGAACAGCAGAACCGTGGAACTAGAGAACAGCAGAACCATGGAGCTAGAGAACAGCAGAACAGCAGAACCATGGAACAAGAGAACAGCAGAATCATGGAACTAGAGAAAAGCAGAACCATGGAACTAGAGAACAGCAGAACCATGGAACTAGAGAACAGCAGAACCATGGAACTGGAGAACAGCAGAACAGTGGAACTAGAGAACAGCAGAACCATGGAACTAGAGAACACTAGAACCATGGAACTAGAGAACAGCAGAACCATGGAACTGGAGAACAACAGAACCGTGGAACTAGAGAACACTAGAACCATGGAACTGGAGAACAGCAGAACAGTGGAACTAGAGAACAGCAGAACCATGGAACTAGAGAACAGCAGAACCATGGAACTGGAGAACAGCAGAACAGTGGAACTAGAGAACAGCAGAACCATGGAACTAGAGAACACTAGAACCATGGAACTAGAGAACAGCAGAACCATGGAACTGGAGAACAACAGAACCGTGGAACTAGAGAACACTAGAACCATGGAACTGGAGAACAGCAGAACAGTGGAACTAGAGAGCAGCAGAACCATGGAATTAGAGAACAGCAGAACCATGGAACTAAAGAACAGCAGAACCATGGAACTGGAGAACAGCAGAACCATGGAATTAGAGAACAGCAGAACCATGGAACTGGAGAACAGCAGAACAGTGGAACTAGAGAACAGCAGAACAGTGGAACTGGAGAACAGCAGAACAGTGGAACTAGAGAACAGCAGAACAATGGAATTAGAGAACAGCAGAACAGCAGAACCATGGAACTAGAGAACAGCAGAACCATGGAACTAGAAAACAGCAGAACCATGGAATTAGAGAACAGCAGAACCATGGAACTGGAGAACAGCAGAACCATGGAACTGGAGAACAGCAGAACCATGGAACTAGAGAACAGCATAACCATGGAATTAGAGAACAACAGAACCATGGAGTTAGAGAACAGCAGAACCATGGAACTAGAGAACAGCAGAACAGTGGAACTAGAGAACAACAGAACCATGGAACTAGAGAACAGCAGAACAGTGGAGATAGAGAACAGCAGAACAGTGGAACTAGAGAACAGCAGAACCATGGAACTAGAGAACAGCAGAACAGTGGAACTAGAGAACAGCAGAACCATGGAACTGGAGAACAGCAGAACCATGGAATTAGAGAACAGCAGAACCATGGAATTAGAGAACAGCAGAACAGTGGAACTAGAGAACAGCAGAACCATGGAATTAGAGAACAGCAGAACCATGGAATTAGAGAACAGCAGAACAGTGGAACTGGAGAACAGCAGAACCATGGAACTAGAGAACAGCATAACCATGGAATTAGAGAACAACAGAACCATGGAACTAGAGAACAGCAGAACCGTGGAACTAGAGAACAGCAGAACCATGGAACTAGAGAACAGCAGAACCATGGAATTAGAGAACAACAGAACCATGGAACTAGAGAACAGCAGAACCATGGAACTAGAGAACAGCAGAACAGTGGAACTAGAGAACAGCATTGTCTCCCCCATACAGGGTCCTGTCCTGCTAGTCTAGATCTATATCTAATAGACAGAGAGACACTGTCTCACCCATACAGGGTCCTGTCCTGCTAGTCTAGATCTATATCTAATAGACAGAGAGACACTGTCTCACCCATACAGGGTCCTGTCCTGCTAGTCTAGATCTATATCTAATAGACAGAGAGACACTGTCTCACCCATACAGGGTCCTGTCCTGCTAGTCTATATCTATATCTAATAGACAGAGAAACACACTGTCTCACCCATACAGGGTCCTGTCCTGCTAGTCTAGATCTATATCTAATAGACAGAGAGACACTGTCTCACCCATACAGGGTCCTGTCCTGCTAGTCTAGATCTATATCTAATAGACAGAGAAACACACTGTCTCACCCATACAGGGTCCTGTCCTGCTAGTCTAGATCTATATCTAATAGACACTAGAGACACTGTCTCACCCATACAGAGTCCTGTCCTGCTAGTCTAGATCTATATCTAATAGACAGAGAGACACACTGTCTCACCCATACAGGGTCCTGTCCTGCTAGTCTAGATCTATATCTAATAGACAGAGAGACACTGTCTCACCCATACAGGGTCCTGTCCTGCTAGTCTAGATCTATATCTAATAGACAGAGAAACACACTGTCTCACCCATACAGGGTCCTGTCCTGCTAGTCTAGATCTATATCTAATAGACACTAGAGACACTGTCTCACCCATACAGAGTCCTGTCCTGCTAGTCTAGATCTATATCTAATAGACAGAGAGACACACTGTCTCACCCATACAGGGTCCTGTCCTGCTAGTCTAGATCTATATCTAATAGACAGAGAAACACATTGTCTCACCCATACAGGGTCCTGTCCTGCTAGTCTAGATCTATATCTAATAGACAGAGAGACACACTGTCTCACCCATACAGGGTCCTGTCCTGCTAGTCTAGATCTATATCTAATAGACAGAGAGACACACTGTCTCACCCATACAGAGTCCTGTCCTGCTAGTCTAGATCTATATCTAATAGACAGAGAAACACATTGTCTCACCCATACAGGGTCCTGTCTTGCTAGTCTAGATCTATATCTAGCCAGCTATCTAAACTTGGTAAGTTAGTCTAGCCAGCTATCTAAACTTGGTAAGTTAGTCTAGCCAGCTATCTAAACTTGGTAAGTTAGTCTAGCCAGCTATCTAAACTTGGTAAGTTAGTCTAGCCAGCTATCTAAACTTGGTAAGTTAGTCTATCCAGCTATCTAAACTTGGTAAGTTAGTCTATCCAGCTATCTAAACTTGGTAAGTTAGTCTATCCAGCTATCTAAACTTGGTAAGTTAGTCTAGCCAGCTATCTAAACTTGGTAAGTTAGTCTAGCCAGCTATCTAAACTTGGTAAGTTAGTCCAGCCAGCTATCTAAACTTGGTAAGTTGGTCTAGCCAGCTATCTAAACTTGGTAAGTTAGTCTAGCCAGCTATCTAAACTTGGTAAGTTAGTCCAGCCAGCTATCTAAACTTGGTAAGTTAGTCTAGCCAGCTATCTAAACTTGGTAAGTTAGTCTAGCCAGCTATCTAAACTTGGTAAGTTAGTCCAGCCAGCTATCTAAACTTGGTAAGTTAGTCCAGCCAGCTATCTAAACTTGGTAAGTTAGTCCAGCCAGCTATCTAAACTTGGTAAGTTAGTCCAGCCAGCTATCTAAACTTGGTAAGTTAGTCTAGCCAGCTATCTAAACTTGGTAAGTTAGTCCAGCCAGCTATCTAAACTTGGTAAGTTAGTCTAGCCAGCTATCTAAACTTGGTAAGTTAGTCTAGCCAGCTATCTAAACTTGGTAAGTTAGTCCAGCCAGCTATCTAAACTTGGTAAGTTAGTCCAGCCAGCTATCTAAACTTGGTAAGTTAGTCTAGCCAGCTATCTAAACTTGGTAAGTTAGTCCAGCCAGCTATCTAAACTTGGTAAGTTAGTCCAGCCAGCTATCTAAACTTGGTAAGTTAGTCTAGCCAGCTATCTAAACTTGGTAAGTTAGTCTAGCCAGCTATCTAAACTTGGTAAGTTAGTCTAGCCAGCTATCTAAACTTGGTAAGTTAGTCTAGCCAACTATCTAAACTTGGTAAGTTAGTCTATCCAGCTATCTAAACTTGGTAAGTTAGTCTATCCAGCTATCTAAACTTGGTAAGTTAGTCTAGCCAGCTATCTAAACTTGGTAAGTTGGTCTAGCCAGCTATCTAAACTTGGTAAGTTAGTCCAGCCAGCTATCTAAACTTGGTAAGTTAGTCCAGCCAGCTATCTAAACTTGGTAAGTTAGTCCAGCCAGCTATCTAAACTTGGTAAGTTAGTCTAGCCAGCTATCTAAACTTGGTAAGTTAGTCCAGCCAGCTATCTAAACTTGGTAAGTTAGTCTAGCCAGCTATCTAAACTTGGTAAGTTAGTCTAGCCAGCTATCTAAACTTGGTAAGTTAGTCTAGCCAGCTATCTAAACTTGGTAAGTTAGTTCGGCCAGCTATCTAAACTTGGTAAGTTAGTCTAGCCAGCTATCTAAACTTGGTAAGTTAGTCTAGCCAGCTATCTAAACTTGGTAAGTTAGTCTAGCCAGCTATCTAAACTTGGTAAGTTAGTCTAGCCAGCTATCTAAACTTGGTAAGGTTGTCCAGCCAGCTATCTAAACTTGGTAAGTTAGTCTAGCCAGCTATCTAAACTTGGTAAGTTTGTCCAGCCAGCTATCTAAACTTGGTAAGTTTGTCCAGCCAGCTATCTAAACTTGGTAAGTTTGTCCAGCCAGCTATCTAAACTTGGTAAGTTTGTCCAGCCAGCTATCTAAACTTGGTAAGTTTGTCCAGCCAGCTATCTAAACTTGGTAAGTTTGTCCAGCCAGCTATCTAAACTTGGTAAGTTTGTCCAGCCAGCTATCTAAACTTGTAGTAATCATGGCTGAATACCGACTGGGAATACAGGGCACGTGCCAAGGGGCCCTGACCTCCAGGGGGCCTGACCTCCAGGGGGCCTGACCTCCAGGGGGCCTGACCTCCAGGGGCCTGACCTCCAGGGGGCCTGACCTCCAGGGGGCCTGACCTCCAGGGGCCTGACCTCCAGGGGGCCTGACCTCCAGGGGGCCTGACCTCCAGGGTTCCTGACCTCCAAGGTTCCTGACCTCCAGGGGGCCTGACCTCTAGGGGCCTGACCTCTAGGGGGCCTGACTTCCAGGGGGCCTGACCAACAAGGGGCCTGACCTCCAGGGGCCCTGACCTCCATGGGGCCTGACCTCCAGGGTTCCTGACCTCCAGGGGGCCTGACCTCCAGGGGCCTGACCTCCAGGGGCCCTGACCTCCATGGGGCCTGACCTCCAGGGGGCCTGACCTCCAGGGTTCCTGACCTCCATGGGGCCTGACCTCCATGGGGCCTGACCTCCAGGGTTCCTGACCTCCATGGGGCCTGACCTCCAGGGGCCCTGACCTCCAAGGTTCCTGACCTCCATGGGGCCTGACCTCCAGGGGCCTGACCTCCAGGGGGCCTGACCTCCAGGGGGCCTGACCTCCAGGGTTCCTGACCTCCAAGGTTCCTGACCTCCAGGGGGCCTGACCTCTAGGGGCCTGACCTCTAGGGGGCCTGACCTCCAGGGGGCCTGACCAACAAGGGGCCTGACCTCCAGGGGCCCTGACCTCCATGGGGCCTGACCTCCAGGGTTCCTGACCTCCAGGGGGCCTGACCTCCAGGGGCCTGACCTCCAGGGGCCCTGACCTCCATGGGGCCTGACCTCCAGGGGGCCTGACCTCCAGGGTTCCTGACCTCCATGGGGCCTGACCTCCATGGGGCCTGACCTCCAGGGTTCCTGACCTCCATGGGGCCTGACCTCCAGGGGCCCTGACCTCCAAGGTTCCTGACCTCCATGGGGCCTGACCTCCAGGGTTCCTGACCTCCAGGGTTCCTGACCTCCAGGGTTCCTGACCTCCAGGGTTCCTGACCTCCAGGGGGCCTGACCTCCAGGGTTCCTGACCTCCAGGGGCCCTGACCTCTAGGGGGCCTGACCAACAAGGGGCCTGACCTCTAGGGGGCCTGACCTCCAGGGGCCCTGACCTCCATTGATTTTATTACACTCTCACTCACATATCATTAACAGATGGCATAAGTCATGGCAAATCTAGATTCTAGCTTTAAAACTGCTAAAAAATGACTCTCCACCCCATGACAAAATGTGTAGAATTGCAAAAAAAAACATGATTTAAAACTGAAACATATTCTATATGCCCCATGGCAAAAGGCTAGGGCCGGCCCTGAGTCAGTTACCCAAACAAGGCAGGGCCCCCCCAGTTGCCCACGTGGGCCCCCTTACCTCCTCTCCCCACCCATCTGATGATTAGCAGAGCGGTAGCAGGCCTCTCTCTCTGTCTCTGTCTCTCTCTCTCTCTCTCTCTCTCTTACCTTCCAGACAGCAGGTTGGCCACAGACCACCCTCCCTCCCCTCCCCCCCTCTCTCTCTCTCTCTCTTACCTTCCAGACAGCAGGTTGGCCACAGACCACCCTCCCTCCCCTCCCCCCCTCTCTCTCTCTCTCTCTCTCTTACCTTCCAGACAGCAGGTTGGCCACAGACCACCCTCCTCTCTCTCTCTCTCTCTCTCTCTCTCTCTCTCTCTCTCTCTCTCTCTCTCATCTCTCCTCTCTCTCTCTCTCTCTCTCTCTCTCTCTCTCTCGCTCTCTCGCTCTCTCTCTCTCTCTCTCTCTCTCTCTCTCTCTCTCTCTCTCTCTCTCTCTCTCTCTCTCTCTCTCTCTCTCTCTCTTACCTTCCAGACAGCAGGTTTGCCACAGACCACCCTCCCTCCCCTCCCCCCCTCTCTCTCTCTCTCTCTCTCTTACCTTCCAGACAGCAGGTTGGCCACAGACCACCCTCCTCTCTCTCTCTCTCTCTCTCTCTCTCTCTCTCTCTCTCTCTCTCTCTCTCTCTCTCTCTCTCACCTTCCAGACAGCAGGTTCGCCACAGACCAGAGTGAGTCATCACCTCTTCGTTCTTCCGGCTCGTGTCGTTGTCATTGGTGCTTTTACTTTTGCACGTCCCTCGTGAGTACAGCCAGTAGTCGGTCCCGACCGCGATCGTCATGAGGCTGAAGGCGGCGAAAGCCCCCACGGTGGTCACCAGCATCTGGACGCCCCGGTCACACATCAACATCTTCATTGACGGTTTTAAATATCTCACGTCACGAGACAGCTTACTTACTGAGAAAAACAACCGATGTCATTTACATCGGTAAAGAGAAGGGAAAGGAAGAGCGAGAGAGAGAGAGAGAGAGAGAGAGTAGGCTCGGGGCTTCACTGATCAAACCGGGTCGTTTTAACGACCAGTGGCTCAAGACTCCACCACAGACTAGACTGGCGGCAGCGGTGACGCCACATAGCTTTCTCCTCTTCTTCTTCGTCTTCTTGGAATCTCCTGTTGAAATCCAGGGCTGGGCTGCGTCCCTTTAGCTACCCTAACCAGCCTCTCCCTCTTTCCTCCCGTTCAGTCTCCTAGCTCAACTTCCCCAACCAGCCTCTCCAGACCGAACGTCCGTTAACGTCCACAGCGGCGGAATGACTCCATCTTCATCCGTCTAATAATAACACAACAAAAAAAACAACAACACAATTGACATGTATTTATTTTTGTTGTTGAACGAGCGCGTTATAATATTTTAAATATGTATTTTTTTGATTACACCATCAATAATCTATCTGTCACATACATACATACACACGTTATGTATAGACTATACAACTCACCGATAGAATCCTGGACGGCTGTGGATTGAAACGCTCTTCTCCTCCGTTAACGATTTCATTCACGTTAGCCAGGCAGACAGACAGTCAGTCAGACAGGCGGGAAGACGGTTCAGCTCCACTCGTCTCTTAGGTATTCCGGTAACGTCCTCCTCCTCCCTCCTTGAATGAACGAGCGCCTTTTCTATCTCCCGGTATGAGAGAAACGGCAAGTACACATCCGACCGTTAGCCTGCCGCTGTTGTTGTTGTTGACACGCTAACATTGTTCTTGGATATCCTCTCTCCGGTCCAGAGCGAACACACTACACATACACACACACACACACACACACACCACACTCACACACACTCATGCAGACACATCGCCAGCTACACACAAACACACACAAAGCGCTTTAGCCGAAACACCGACACAAACAACACGGCACTTACACGCTCTGTCTCTCTCTCTCTCTCTCTCTCTCTCTCTCTCTCTCTCTCTCTCTCTCTCTCTCTCTCTCTCTGTCTCTCTCTCTCTCTGTCTCTCTCTCTCTCTCTCTCTCTCTGTCTCTCTCTCTCTCTCTCTCTCTCTCTCTCCTCTCTCTTTTGCTCCCTCACTCACACACGTGTACCGAAAAGCACAAAATATATATCCCGTTTTTCAAATCCGGTTTGTTTTCTGAAATGTCAATGTCTTACTCCAGTCGGGTCTCGTGAGCTGACCCTAACAGCGGTGCAGCGTAAACGGAAGTCAATCTGAAGGTTTTTATTAAACGACGGAAGGTCTGGCTGCTCCTCTCCGTGAAACGTGCCGGTTAAACAGATGACAGCCAGCCAGCCCCCCACGCTCTATCCCCAGCCGCTAACGGGTGTCAAACACCGCCCACGGATCGCTTTGTGGGGAGACTGTGATGCGTTGCTGTGTTGTTGCCACGTAGTAACAGCTTTCCCGACCGGCTGCTGTCCACGGTGCTGAACTGAATGGATTCTGCTCCTAACCTGACTGTTTCTCCCTGACTGCCTGCTACTAACCTGGCTGTTTCTCCCTGACTGCCTGCTCCTGACCTGACTGGTTCTCTCTGACTGCATTCTCCTAACCTGACTGTTTCTCCCTGACTGCCTGCTCTTCACCTGGCTGTTTCTCCCTGACTGCCTGCTCCTAACCTGACTGTTTCTCCCTGACTGCCTGCTCCTAATCTGACTGTTTCTCCCTGACTGCCTTCTCCTAACCTGACTGTTTCTCCCTGACTGCCTGCTCCCAACCTGACTGTTTCTCCCTGACTGCCTGCTCCTAACCTGACTGTTTCTCCCTGACTGCCTGCTCCCAACCTGACTGATTCTCCCTGACTGCCTGCTCCTAATCTGACTGTTTCTCCCTGACTGCCTGTTCCTAACCTGACTGTTTCTCCCTGACTGCCTGCTCCTAAACTGACTGTTTCTCCCTGACTGCCTGCTCCAAACCTGGCTGTTTCTCCCTGACTGCCTGCTCCTAACCTGACTGTTTCTCCCTGACTGCCTGCTCCTAACCTGGCTGTTTCTCCCTGACTGCCTGCTCCTAACCTAACTGTTTCTCCCTTACTGCCTGCTCCTAACCTGACTGTTTCTCCCTGACTGCCTGCTCCTAACCTGACTGTTTCTCCCCGACTGCCTGCTTCTAACCTAACTGTTTCTCTCTGACTGCCTGCTCTTGACCTGACTGTTTCTCCCGTACTGCCTGCTCTTCACCTGGCTGTTTCTCCCTGACTGCCTGCTCCTAACCTGGCTGTTTCTCCCTGACTGCCTGCTCCTAACCTGACTGTTGTATGTGTGTGTGTGTGTGTGTGTCTGTGTGTGTGTGTGAGAGAGAGAGACACAGTGTGTATGTGTGTGTGAGACACAGTGTGTGTGGTGAGTGTGTGTGTGACACAGTGTGTGTGTCTCCACTGCGCTGTTTAGGCCCTCATATATATATATATATATATAAGGAGAGAGAGAGAGAGAGAGAGAGAGAGAGAGAGAGAGAGAAAGAGAAAGAGAAAGAGAGAGAGAGAGAGAGAGAGAGAGAGAGAGAGAGAGAGAGAGAGAGAGAGAGAGAGGGGAAGAGAGAAAGGGAGAAGCAGAGCGATAGGGAGAGAAAGGGAGAGAGAGAGAGAAAAAGGGAGAGAGAGAGCGAAAAGGGGAGAGAGAGAGAGAAAGAAAGGGAGAGAGAGAGAGAGGGGGGGAGAGAGAAAGGGAGAAACAGAGAGATATGGAGAGAGACAGAGCGAAAGGGAGAGAGAGAGAGAGAGAGAGAGAGAGAGAGAGAGAGAGAGAGAGAGAGAGAGAGAGAGAGAGAGAGAGAAAAGGAGAGACAGAGAGAAAGGGAGAGAGAGAGAAAGAAAGGGAGAGAGAGAGAGAGCGAGAGAGAGAGAGAGAGAGAGATGAGGGTGGGAGAGAGAAAGGGAGAAACAGAGAGATATGGAGAGAGACAGAGCGAAAGGGAGAGAGAGAGAGAGAGAGAGAGAGAGAGAGAGAGAGAGAGAGAGAGAAAAGGAGAGACAGAGAGAAAGGGAGAGAGAGAGAAAGAAAGGGAGAGAGAGAGAGAGAGAGAGAGAGGGAGAGAGAGAGAGAGAGAGAGATGGGCGCCAAGCGAGGCGTGAAGAATCAGCGCCCAGAGAGTAGAATCGTACTTAAAGAGGCACAGGCCCCTTTTAATGATACCTCTCCACTCTTGCTACAGACTGCTAACCACGCTGCTGCCAGAGGGTTTTATACTGCCCTACAGACTGCTAACCACGCTGCTGCCAGAGGGTTTCATACTGCCTTACAGACTGCTAACCACGCTGCTGCCAGAGGGTTTTATACTGCCTTACAGACTGCTTACCACGCTGCTGCCAGATGGTTTTATACTGCCTTACAGACTGCTAACCACGCTGCTGCCAGAGGGTTTTATACTGCCTTACAGACTGCTAACCACGCTGCTGCCAGAGGGTTTTATACTGCCTTACAGACTGCTAACCACGCTGCTGCCAGAGGGTTATATACTGCCTTACAGACTGCTAACCACACTGCTGCCAGAGGGTTTTATACTGCCCTACAGACTGCTAACCACGCTGCTGCCAGAGGGTGTTATACTGCCCTATAGACTGCTAACCACGCTGCTGCCAGAGGGTTTTATACTGCCCTACAGACTGCTAACCACGCTTCTCTGCCAGAGGGTTTTATACTGCCTTACAGACTGCTAACCACGCTGCTGCCAGAGGGTTTTATACTGCCTTACAGACTGCTAACCACGCTGCTGCCAGAGGGTTTTATACTGCCTTACAGACTGCTAACCACGCTTCTCTACCAGAGGGTTTTATACTGCCTTACAGACTGCTAACCACGCTTCTCTGCCAGAGGGTTTTATACTGCCTTACAGACTGCTAACCACGCTGCTGCCAGAGGGTTTTATACTGCCTTACAGACTGCTAACCACGCTGCTGCCAGAGGGTTTTATACTGCCTTACAGACTGCTAACCACGCTTCTCTACCAGAGGGTTTTATACTGCCTTACAGACTGCTAACCACGCTGCTGCCAGAGGGTTTTATACTGCCTTACAGACTGCTAACCACGCTGCTGCCAGAGGGTTTTATACTGCCTTACAGACTGCTAACCATGCTGCTGCCAGAGGGTTTTATACTACCTTTCAGACTGCTAACCACGCTGCTGCCAGATGGTTTTATACTGCCTTACAGACTGCTAACCACGCTGCTGCCAGAGGGTTTTATACTACCTTTCAGACTGCTAACCACGCTGCTGCCAGATGGTTTTATACTGCCTTACAGACTGCTAACCACGCTGCTGCCAGAGGGTTTTATACTGCCTTACAGACTGCTAACCACGCTGCTGCCAGAGGGTTTTATACTGCCTTACAGACTGCTAACCACGCTGCTGCCAGAGGGTTTTATACTGCCTTACAGACTGCTAACCACGCTGCTGCCAGAGGGTTTTATACTGCCCTACAGACTGCTAACCACGCTGCTGCCAGAGGGTTTTATACTGCCTTACAGACTGCTAACCACGCTGCTGCCAGAGGGTTTTATACTGCCTTACAGACTGCTAACCACGCTGCTGCCAGAGGGTTTTATACTGCCTTACAGACTGCTAACCACACTGCTGCCAGAGGGTTTTATACTGCCTTACAGACTGCTAACCACGCTGCTGCCAGAGGGTTTTATACTGCCTTACAGACTGCTAACCACACTGCTGCCAGAGGGTTTTATACTGCCTTACAGACTGCTAACCACGCTGCTGCCAGAGGGTTTTATACTGCCCTACAGACTGCTAACCACGCTGCTGCCAGAGGGTTTTATACTGCCTTACAGACTGCTAACCACGCTGCTGCCAGAGGGTTTTATACTGCCCAACAGACTGCTAACCACGCTGCTGCCAGAGGGTTTTATACTGCCCTACAGACTGCTAACCACGCTGCTGCCAGAGGGTTTTATACTGCCCTACATCAGTCAGCGTGACAGGTCCCCTTATCTCTTCTAAACCCATCAGTCAGCCTCACAGGTCCCCTTATCTCTTCTAAACCCATCAGTCAACACGACAGGTCCCCTTATCTCTTCTAAACCCATCAGTCAGGGTGACAGGTCCCCTTATCTCTTCTAAACCCATCAGTCAACACGACAGGTCCCCTTATCTCTTCTAAACCCATCAGTCAGGGTGACAGGCTCCCTTATCTCTTCTAAACCAATCAGTCAGCATCACAGGTCCCCTTATCTCTTCTAAACCCATCAGTCAGTGTGACAGGTCCCCTTATCTCTTCTAAACCCATCAGTCAACGTGACAGGTCCCCTTATCTCTTCTAAACCCACCAGTCAGCGTGACAGGTCCCCTTATCTCTTCTAAACCCAACAGTAAACATGACAGGTCCCCTTATCTCTTCTAAACCCATCAGTCAGTGTGACAGGTCCCCTTATCTCTTCTAAACCCATCAGTCAACGTGACAGGTCCCCTTATCTCTTCTAAACCCATCAGTCAGTGTGACAGGTCCCCTTATCTCTTCTAAACCCATCAGTCAGGGTGACAGGTCCCCTTATCTCTTCTAAACCCATCAGTCAACGTGACAGGTCCCCTTATCTCTTCTAAACCCATCAGTCAACGTGACAGGTCCCCTTATCTCTTCTAAAACCATCAGTCAACATGACAGGTCCCCTTATCTCTTCTAAACCCATCAGTCAACGTGACAGGTCTCCTTATCTCTTCTAAACCCATCAGTCAACGTGACAGGTCCCCTTATCTCTTCTAAACCCATCAGTCAACATGACAGGTCCCCTTATCTCTTCTAAACCCATCAGTCAACATGACAGGTCCCCTTATCTCTTCTAAACCCATCAGTCAACGTGACAGGTCTCCTTATCTCTTCTAAACCCATCAGTCAACATGACAGGTCCCCTTATCTCTTCTAAACCCATCAGTCAGGGTGACAGGCTCCCTTATCTCTTCTAAACCAATCAGTCAGCATCACAGGTCCCCTTATCTCTTCTAAACCCATCAGTCAGTGTGACAGGTCCCCTTATCTCTTCTAAACCCATCAGTCAACGTGACAGGTCCCCTTATCTCTTCTAAACCCACCAGTCAGCGTGACAGGTCCCCTTATCTCTTCTAAACCCAACAGTAAACATGACAGGTCCCCTTATCTCTTCTAAACCCATCAGTCAGTGTGACAGGTCCCCTTATCTCTTCTAAACCCATCAGTCAACGTGACAGGTCCCCTTATCTCTTCTAAACCCATCAGTCAGTGTGACAGGTCCCCTTATCTCTTCTAAACCCATCAGTCAGGGTGACAGGTCCCCTTATCTCTTCTAAACCCATCAGTCAACGTGACAGGTCCCCTTATCTCTTCTAAACCCATCAGTCAACGTGACAGGTCCCCTTATCTCTTCTAAAACCATCAGTCAACATGACAGGTCCCCTTATCTCTTCTAAACCCATCAGTCAACGTGACAGGTCCCCTTATCTCTTCTAAAACCATCAGTCAACATGACAGGTCCCCTTATCTCTTCTAAACCCATCAGTCAACATGACAGGTCCCCTTATCTCTTCTAAACCCATCAGTCAACATGACAGGTCCCCTTATCTCTTCTAAACCCATCAGTCAACGTGACAGGTCTCCTTATCTCTTCTAAACCCATCAGTCAACATGACAGGTCCCCTTATCTCTTCTAAACCCATCAGTCAACGTGACAGGTCCCCTTATCTCTTCTAAACCCATCAGTCAGCGTGACAGGACCCCTTATCTCTTCTAAACCCATCAGTCAGCGTGACAGGTCCCCTTATCTCTTCTAAACCCATCAGTCAGCGTGACAGGACCCCTTATCTCTTCTAAACCCATCAGTCAATGTGACAGGTCCCCTTATCTCTTCTAAACCCATCAGTCAACGTGACAGGTCTCCTTATCTCTTCTAAACCCATCAGTCAACGTGACAGGTCCCCTTATCTCTTCTAAACCCATCAGTCAACATGACAGGTCCCCTTATCTCTTCTAAACCCATCAGTCAACATGACAGGTCCCCTTATCTCTTCTAAACCCATCAGTCAACGTGACAGGTCTCCTTATCTCTTCTAAACCCATCAGTCAACATGACAGGTCCCCTTATCTCTTCTAAACCCATCAGTCAACGTGACAGGTCCCCTTATCTCTTCTAAACCGATCAGTCAGCGTGACAGGACCCCTTATCTCTTCTAAACCCATCAGTCAACGTGACAGGTCCCCTTATCTCTTCTAAACCCATCAGTCAGGGTGACAGGTCCCCTTATTTCTTCTAAACCCATCAGTCAGCGTGACAGGTCCCCTTATCTCTTCTAAACCCATCAGTCAGCGTGACAGGACCCCTTATCTCTTCTAAACCCATCAGTCAATGTGACAGGTCCCCTTATCTCTTCTAAACCCATCAGTCAATGTGACAGGTCCCCTTATCTCTTCTAAACCCATCAGTCAGCGTGACAGGTCCCCTTATCTCTTCTAAACCCATCAGTCAACATGACAGGTCCCCTTATCTCTTCTAAACCCATCAGTCAGTGTGACAGGTCCCCTTATCTATTCTAAACCCATCTGTCAACGTGACAGGTCCCCGTATCTCTTCTAAACCCATCAGTCAGCGTGACAGGTCCCCTTATCTCTTCTAAACCCATCAGTCAGCGTGACAGGTCCCCTTATCTCTTCTAAACCCATCAGTCAACGTGACAGGTCCCCTTATCTCTTCTAAACCCATCAGTCAACGTGACAGGTCCTGTTAACTCTTCTAAACCCATCAGTCAACGTGACAGGTCCCCTTATCTCTTCTAAACCCATCAGTCAACGTGACAGGTCCCCTTATCTCTTCTAAACCCATCAGTCAGTGTGACAGGTCCCCTTATCTCTTCTAAACCCATCAGTCAGGGTGACAGGTCCCCTTATCTCTTCTAAACCCATCAGTCAACGTGACAGGTCCCCTTATCTCTTCTAAACCCATCAGTCAACGTGACAGGTCCCCTTATCTCTTCTAAAACCATCAGTCAACATGACAGGTCCCCTTATCTCTTCTAAACCCATCAGTCAACGTGACAGGTCTCCTTATCTCTTCTAAACCCATCAGTCAACGTGACAGGTCCCCTTATCTCTTCTAAACCCATCAGTCAACATGACAGGTCCCCTTATCTCTTCTAAACCCATCAGTCAACATGACAGGTCCCCTTATCTCTTCTAAACCCATCAGTCAACGTGACAGGTCTCCTTATCTCTTCTAAACCCATCAGTCAACATGACAGGTCCCCTTATCTCTTCTAAACCCATCAGTCAACGTGACAGGTCCCCTTATCTCTTCTAAACCCATCAGTCAGCGTGACAGGACCCCTTATCTCTTCTAAACCCATCAGTCAACGTGACAGGTCCCCTTATCTCTTCTAAACCCATCAGTCAGGGTGACAGGTCCCCTTATCTCTTCTAAACCCATCAGTCAGCGTGACAGGTCCCCTTATCTCTTCTAAACCCATCAGTCAGCGTGACAGGACCCCTTATCTCTTCTAAACCCATCAGTCAATGTGACAGGTCCCCTTATCTCTTCTAAACCCATCAGTCAATGTGACAGGTCCCCTTATCTCTTCTAAACCCATCAGTCAGCGTGACAGGTCCCCTTATCTCTTCTAAACCCATCAGTCAACATGACAGGTCCCCTTATCTCTTCTAAACCCATCAGTCAGTGTGACAGGTCCCCTTATCTATTCTAAACCCATCTGTCAACGTGACAGGTCCCCGTATCTCTTCTAAACCCATCAGTCAGCGTGACAGGTCCCCTTATCTCTTCTAAACCCATCAGTCAGCGTGACAGGTCCCCTTATCTCTTCTAAACCCATCAGTCAACGTGACAGGTCCCCTTATCTCTTCTAAACCCATCAGTCAACGTGACAGGTCCTGTTAACTCTTCTAAACCCATCAGTCAACGTGACAGGTCCCCTTATCTCTTCTAAACCCATCAGTCAACGTGACAGGTCCCCTTATCTCTTCTAAACCCATCAGTCAACGTGACAGGTCCCCTTATCTCTTCTAAACCCATCAGTCGATGTGACAGGTCCCCTTATCTCTTCTAAACCCATCAGTCGACGTGACAGGTCCCCTTATCTCTTCTAAACCCATCAGTCAGCGTGACAGGTCCCCTTATCTCTTCTAAACCCATCAGTCGATGTGACAGGTCCCCTTATCTCTTCTAAACCCACCAGTCAACGTGACAGGTCCCCTTATCTCTTCTAAACCCATCAGTCAGTGTGACAGGTCCCCTTATCTCTTCTAAACCCATCAGTCAGGGTGACAGGTCCCCTTATCTCTTCTAAACCCATCAGTCAACGTGACAGGTCCCCTTATCTCTTCTAAACCCATCAGTCACCGTGACAGGTCCCCTTATCTCTTCTAAACCCATCAGTCAGCGTGACAGGTCCCCTTATCTCTTCTAAACCCATCAGTCAGCGTGACAGGTCCCCTTATCTCTTCTAAACCCATCAGTCAGGGTGACAGGTCCCCTTATCTCTTCTAAACCCATCAGTCAGCGTGACAGGTCCCCTTATCTCTTCTAAACCCATCAGTCAACGTGACTGGTCCCCTTATCTCTTCTAAACCCATCAGTCAACGTGACAGGTCCCCTTATCTCTTCTAAACCCATCAGTCAACGTGACAGGTCCCCTTATCTCTTCTAAACCCATCAGTCAACATGACAGGTCCCCTTATCTCTTCTAAACCCATCAGTCAACGTGACAGGCCCCCTTATCTCTTCTAAACCCATCAGTCAATGTGACAGGTCCCCTTATCTCTTCTAAACCCATCAGTCAGGGTGACAGGTCCCCTTATCTCTTCTAAACCCATCAGTAAACATGACAGGTCCCCTTATCTCTTCTGAACCCATCAGTCAACGTGACAGGTCCCCTTATCTCTTCTAAACCCATCAGTCAACATGACAGGTCCCCTTATCACTTCTAAACCCATCAGTCAATGTGACAGGTCCCGTTATCTCTTCTAAACCCATCACTCAACGTGACAGGTCCCCTTATCTCTTCTAAACCCATCAGTCAGCCTCACAGGTCCCCTTATCTCTTCTAAACCCATCAGTCAGCATGACCGGTCCTCTTATCTCTTCTAAACCCATCAGTCAACGTGACAGGTCCCCTTATCTCTTCTAAACCCATCAGTCAACGTGGCAGGTCCCCTTATCTCTTCTAAACCCATCAGTCAACGTGACAGGTCCCCTTATCTCTTCTAAACCCATCAGTCAACGTGACAGGCTCCCTTATCTCTTCTAAACCAATCGGTCAACGTGACAGGTCCCCTTATCTCTTCTAAACCCATCAGTCAACGTGACAGGTCCCCTTATCTCTTCTAAACCCATCAGTCAGCGTGACAGGTCCCCTTATCTCTTCTAAACCCATAACTCTTCGTGACAGGTCCCCTTATCTCTTCTAAACCCATCAGTCAGCGTGACAGGTCCCCTTATCTCTTCTAAACCCATCAGTCAACGTGACAGGTCCCCTTATCTCTTCTAAACCCATCAGTCAATGTGACAGGTCCCCTTATCTCTTCTAAACCCATCAGTCAACGTGACAGGTCCCCTTATCTCTTCTAAACCCATCAGTCAACGTGACAGGTCCCCTTATCTCTTCTAAACCCATCACTCTTCGTGACAGGTCCCCTTATCTCTTCTAAACCCATCAGTCAGCGTGACAGGTCCCCTTATCTCTTCTAAACCCATCAGTCAGTGTGACAGGTCCCCTTATCTCTTCTAAACCCATCACTCTTCGTGACAGGTCCCCTTATCTCTTCTAAACCCATCAGTCAGCGTGACAGGTCCCCTTATCTCTTCTAAACCCATCAGTCAACATGACAGGTCCCCTTATCTCTTCTAAACCCATCAGTCAGCGTGACAGGTCCCCTTATCTCTTCTAAACCCATCAGTCAACGTGACAGGTCCCCTTATCTCTTCTAAACCCATCAGTCAACGTGACAGGTCCCCTTATCTCTTCTAAACCCATCACTCTTCGTGACAGGTCCCCTTATCTCTTCTAAACCCATCAGTCAGCGTGACAGGTCCCCTTATCTCTTCTAAACCCATCAGTCAGTGTGACAGGTCCCCTTATCTCTTCTAAACCCATCACTCTTCGTGACAGGTCCCCTTATCTCTTCTAAACCCATCAGTCAGCGTGACAGGTCCCCTTATCTCTTCTAAACCCATCAGTCAACATGACAGGTCCCCTTATCTCTTCTAAACCCATCAGTCAGCGTGACAGGTCCCCTTATCTCTTCTAAACCCATCAGTCAGCGTGACAGGTCCCCTTATCTCTTATAAACCCATCACTCTTCGTGACAGGTCCTGTTATCTCTTCTAAACCCATCAGTCAGCGTGACAGGTCCCCTTATCTCTTCTAAACCCATCAGTCAACGTGACAGGTCCCCTTATCTCTTCTAAACCCATCAGTCAATGTGACAGGTCCCCTCATCTCTTCTAAATCCATCAGTCAGCGTGACAGGTCCCCTTATCTCTTCTAAACCCACCAGTCGACGTGACAGGTCCCCTTATCTCTTCTAAACCCATCAGTCAGCGTGACAGGTCCCCTTATCTATTCTAAACCCATCAGTCAACATGACAGGTCCCCTTATCTCTTCTAAACCCATCAGTCAGTGTGACAGGTCCCCTTATCTATTCTAAACCCATCTGTCAACGTGACAGGTCCCCTTATCTCTTCTAAACCCATCAGTCAGCGTGACAGGTCCCCTTATCTCTTCTAAACCCATCAGTCAGCGTGACAGGTCCCCTTATCTCTTCTAAACCCATCAGTCAACGTGACAGGTCCCCTTATCTCTTCTAAACCCATCAGTCAACGTGACAGGTCCCCTTATCTCTTCTAAACCCATCAGTCAACGTGACAGGTCCCCTTATCTCTTCTAAACCCATCAGTGAACATGACAGGTCCCCTTATCTCTTCTAAACCCATCAGTCAACGTGACAGGCCCCCTTATCTCTTCTAAACCCATCAGTCAATGTGACAGGTCCCCTTATCTCTTCTAAACCCATCAGTCAGGGTGACAGGTCCCCTTATCTCTTCTAAACCCATCAGTAAACATGACAGGTCCCCTTATCTCTTCTGAACCCATCAGTCAACGTGACAGGTTCCCTTATCTCTTCTAAACCCATCAGTCAACGTGACAGGTCCCCTTATCTCTTCTAAACCCATCAGTCAACATGACAGGTCCCCTTATCACTTCTAAACCCATCAGTCAACGTGACAGGTCCCCTTATCTCTTCTAAACCCATCAGTCAACGTGACAGGTCCCCTTATCTCTTCTAAACCCATCACTCTTCGTGACAGGTCCCCTTATCTCTTCTAAACCCATCAGTCAGCGTGACAGGTCCCCTTATCTCTTCTAAACCCATCAGTCAGTGTGACAGGTCCCCTTATCTCTTCTAAACCCATAACTCTTCGTGACAGGTCCCCTTATCTCTTCTAAACCCATCAGTCAGCGTGACAGGTCCCCTTATCTCTTCTAAACCCATCAGTCAACATGACAGGTCCCCTTATCTCTTCTAAACCCATCAGTCAGCGTGACAGGTCCCCTTATCTCTTCTAAACCCATCAGTCAGCGTGACAGGTCCCCTTATCTCTTCTAAACCCATCACTCTTCGTGACAGGTCCTGTTATCTCTTCTAAACCCATCAGTCAGCGTGACAGGTCCCCTTATCTCTTCTAAACCCATCAGTCAACGTGACAGGTCCCCTTATCTCTTCTAAACCCATCAGTCAATGTGACAGGTCCCCTCATCTCTTCTAAATCCATCAGTCAGCGTGACAGGTCCCCTTATCTCTTCTAAACCCATCAGTCAATGTGACAGGTCCCCTTATCTCTTCTAAACCCATCAGTCAGGGTGACAGGTCCCCTTATCTCTTCTAAACCCATCAGTCAACGTGACAGGTCCCCTTATCTCTTCTAAACCCATCAGTCAACGTGACACGTCCCCTTATCTCTTCTAAACCCATCACTCTTCGTGACAGGTCCCCTTATCTCTTCTAAACCCATCAGTCAGCGTGACAGGTCCCCTTATCTCTTCTAAACCCATCACTCTTCGTGACAGGTCCCCTTATCTCTTCTAAACCCATCAGTCAGCGTGACAGGTCCCCTTATCTCTTCTAAACCCATCAGTCAGTGTGACAGGTCCCCTTATCTCTTCTAAACCCATCACTCTTCGTGACAGGTCCCCTTATCTCTTCTAAACCCATCAGTCAGCGTGACAGGTCCCCTTAACTCTTCTAAACCCATCAGTCAACATGACAGGTCCCCTTATCTCTTCTAAACCCATCAGTCAGCGTGACAGGGCCCCTTATCTCTTCTAAACCCATCAGTCAGCGTGACAGGTCCCCTTATCTCTTCTAAACCCATCACTCTTCGTGACAGGTCCTGTTATCTCTTCTAAACCCATCAGTCAGCGTGACAGGTCCCCTTATCTCTTCTAAACCCATCAGTCAACGTGACAGGTCCCCTTATCTCTTCTAAACCCATCAGTCAATGTGACAGGTCCCCTTATCTCTTCTAAACCCATCAGTCAGGGTGACAGGTCCCCTTATCTCTTCTAAATCCATCAGTCAACGTGACAGGTCCCCTTATCTCTTCTAAACCCATCAGTCAGCGTGACAGGGCCCCTTATCTCTTCTAAACCCATCAGTCAGCGTGACAGGTCCCCTTATCTCTTCTAAACCCATCACTCTTCGTGACAGGTCCTGTTATCTCTTCTAAACCCATCAGTCAGCGTGACAGGTCCCCTTATCTCTTCTAAACCCATCAGTCAACGTGACAGGTCCCCTTATCTCTTCTAAACCCATCAGTCAATGTGACAGGTCCCCTCATCTCTTCTAAATCCATCAGTCAGCGTGACAGGTCCCCTTATCTCTTCTAAACCCACCAGTCGACGTGACAGGTCCCCTTATCTCTTCTAAACCCATCAGTCAGGGTGACAGGTCCCCTTATCTCTTCTAAATCCATCAGTCAACGTGACAGGTCCCCTTATCTCTTCTAAACCCATCAGTCAGCGTGACAGGTCCCCTTATCTCTTCTAAACCCACCAGTCGACGTGACAGGTCCCCTTATCTCTTCTAAACCCATCAGTCAGGGTGACAGGTCCCCTTATCTCTTCTAAACCCATCAGTCGACGTGACAGGTCCCCTTATCTCTTCTAAACCCATCAGTCAACGTGACAGGTCCCCTTATCTCTTCTAAACCCATCAGTCAACGTGACAGGTCCCCTTATCTCTTCTAAACCCATCAGTCAACGTGACAGGTCCCCTTATCTCTTCTAAACCCATCAGTCAACGTGACAGGTCCCCTTATCTCTTCTAAACCCATCAGTCAACATGACAGGTCCCCTTATCTCTTCTAAACCCATCAGTCAACGTGACAGGTCCCCTTATCTCTTCTAAACCCATCAGTCAACACGACAGGTCCCCTTATCTCTTCTAAACCCATCAGTCAACGTGACAGGTCCCCTTATCTCTTCTAAACCCATCAGTCAGCCTCACAGGTCCCCTTATCTCTTCTAAACCCATCAGTCAGCATGACCGGTCCTCTTATCTCTTCTAAACCCATCAGTCAACGTGACAGGTCCCCTTATCTCTTCTAAACCCATCAGTCAACGTGGCAGGTCCCCTTATCTCTTCTAAACCCATCAGTCAACGTGACAGGTCCCCTTATCTCTTCTAAACCCATCAGTCAACGTGACAGGCTCCCTTATCTCTTCTAAACCAATCGGTCAACGTGACAGGTCCCCTTATCTCTTCTAAACCCATCAGTCAGCGTGACAGGTCCCCTTATCTCTTCTAAACCCATAACTCTTCGTGACAGGTCCCCTTATCTCTTCTAAACCCATCACTCTTCGTGACAGGTCCCCTTATCTCTTCTAAACCCATCAGTCAGCGTGACAGGTCCCCTTATCTCTTCTAAACCCATCAGTCAACGTGACAGGTCCCCTTATCTCTTCTAAACCCATCAGTCAATGTGACAGGTCCCCTCATCTCTTCTAAATCCATCAGTCAGCGTGACAGGTCCCCTTATCTCTTCTAAACCCACCAGTCGACGTGACAGGTCCCCTTATCTCTTCTAAACCCATCAGTCAGGGTGACAGGTCCCCTTATCTCTTCTAAACCCATCAGTCAACGTGACAGGTCCCCTTATCTCTTCTAAACCCATCAGTCAATGTGACAGGTCCCCTCATCTCTTCTAAATCCATCAGTCAGCGTGACAGGTCCCCTTATCTCTTCTAAACCCACCAGTCGACGTGACAGGTCCCCTTATCTCTTCTAAACCCATCAGTCAGGATGACAGGTCCCCTTATCTCTTCTAAACCCATCAGTCAGCGTGACAGGTCCCCTTATCTCTTCTAAACCCATCAGTCAACGTGACAGGTCCCCTTATCTCTTCTAAACCCATCAGTCAATGTGACAGGTCCCCTTATCTCTTCTAAACCCATCAGTCAACGTGACAGGTCCCCTTATCTCTTCTAAACCCATCAGTCAGCGTTACAGGTCCCCTTATCTCTTCTAAACCCATCAGTCAACATGACAGGTCCCCTTATCTCTTCTAAACCCATCAGTCAGCGTGACAGGTCCCCTTATCTCTTCTAAACCCATCAGTCAGCGTGACAGGTCCCCTTATCTCTTCTAAACCCATCACTCTTTGTGACAGGTCCTGTTATCTCTTCTAAACCCATCAGTCAGCGTGACAGGTCCCCTTATCTCTTCTAAACCCATCAGTCAACGTGACAGGTCCCCTTATCTCTTCTAAACACATCAGTCAATGTGACAGGTCCCCTCATCTCTTCTAAATCCATCAGTCAGCGTGACAGGTCCCCTTATCTCTTCTAAACCCACCAGTCGACGTGACAGGTCCCCTTATCTCTTCTAAACCCATCAGTCAGGGTGACAGGTCCCCTTATCTCTTCTAAATCCATCAGTCAACGTGACAGGTCCCCTTATCTCTTCTAAACCCATCAGTCAGCGTGACAGGTCCCCTTATCTCTTCTAAACCCACCAGTCGACGTGACAGGTCCCCTTATCTCTTCTAAACCCATCAGTCAGGGTGACAGGTCCCCTTATCTCTTCTAAACCCATCAGTCGACGTGACAGGTCCCCTTATCTCTTCTAAACCCATCAGTCAACGTGACAGGTCCCCTTATCTCTTCTAAACCCATCAGTCAACGTGACAGGTCCCCTTATCTCTTCTAAACCCATCAGTCAACGTGACAGGTCCCCTTATCTCTTCTAAACCCATCAGTCAACGTGACAGGTCCCCTTATCTCTTCTAAACCCATCAGTCAACGTGACAGGTCCCCTTATCTCTTCTAAACCCATCAGTCAACACGACAGGTCCCCTTATCTCTTCTAAACCCATCAGTCAACGTGACAGGTCCCCTTATCTCTTCTAAACCCATCAGTCAGCCTCACAGGTCCCCTTATCTCTTCTAAACCCATCAGTCAACGTGACCGGTCCTCTTATCTCTTCTAAACCCATCAGTCAACGTGACAGGTCCCCTTATCTCTTCTAAACCCATCAGTCAACGTGGCAGGTCCCCTTATCTGTTCTAAACCCATCAGTCAACGTGACAGGTCCCCTTATCTCTTCTAAACCCATCAGTCAACGTGACAGGCTCCCTTATCTCTTCTAAACCAATCGGTCAACGTGACAGGTCCCCTTATCTCTTCTAAACCCATCAGTCAACGTGACAGGTCCCCTTATCTCTTCTAAACCCATCAGTCAGCGTGACAGGTCCCCTTATCTCTTCTAAACCCATAACTCTTCGTGACAGGTCCCCTTATCTCTTCTAAACCCATCAGTCAACGTGACAGGTCCCCTTATCTCTTCTAAACCCATCAGTCAATGTGACAGGTCCCCTTATCTCTTCTAAACCCATCAGTCAACGTGACAGGTCCCCTTATCTCTTCTAAACCCATCAGTCAACGTGCCAGGTCCCCTTATCTCTTCTAAACCCATCAGTCAAAGTGACAGGTCCCCTTATCTCTTCTAAACCCATCTCTCTTCGTGACAGGTCCCCTTATCTCTTCTAAACCCATCAGTCAGCGTGACAGGTCCCCTTATCTCTTCTAAACCCATCAGTCAGTGTGACAGGTCCCCTTATCTCTTCTAAACCCATCACTCTTCGTGACAGGTCCCCTTATCTCTTCTAAACCCATCAGTCAGCGTGACAGGTCCCCTTATCTCTTCTAAACCCATCAGTCAACATGACAGGTCCCCTTATCTCTTCTAAACCCATCAGTCAGCGTGACAGGTCCCCTTATCTCTTCTAAACCCATCAGTCAGCGTGACAGGTCCCCTTATCTCTTCTAAACCCATCACTCTTCGTGACAGGTCCTGTTATCTCTTCTAAACCCATCAGTCAGCGTGACAGGTCCCCTTATCTCTTCTAAACCCATCAGTCAACGTGACAGGTCCCCTTATCTCTTCTAAACCCATCAGTCAATGTGACAGGTCCCCTCATCTCTTCTAAATCCATCAGTCAGCGTGACAGGTCCCCTTATCTCTTCTAAACCCACCAGTCGACGTGACAGGTCCCCTTATCTCTTCTAAACCCATCAGTCAGGGTGACAGGTCCCCTTATCTCTTCTAAACCCATCAGTCAGCGTGACAGGTCCCCTTATCTCTTCTAAACCCATCAGTCAACGTGACAGGTCCCCTTATCTCTTCTAAACCCATCAGTCAATGTGACAGGTCCCCTTATCTCTTCTAAACCCATCAGTCAACGTGACAGGTCCCCTTATCTCTTCTAAACCCATCAGTCAACGTGACAGGTCCCCTTATCTCTTCTAAACCCATCAGTCAACGTGACAGGTCCCCTTATCTCTTCTAAACCCATCACTCTTCGTGACAGGTCCCCTTATCTCTTCTAAACCCATCAGTCAGCGTGACAGGTCCCCTTATCTCTTCTAAACCCATCAGTCAGTGTGACAGGTCCCCTTATCTCTTCTAAACCCATCACTCTTCGTGACAGGTCCCCTTATCTCTTCTAAACCCATCAGTCAGCGTGACAGGTCCCCTTATCTCTTCTAAACCCATCAGTCAACATGACAGGTCCCCTTATCTCTTCTAAACCCATCAGTCAGCGTGACAGGTCCCCTTATCTCTTCTAAACCCATCAGTCAGCGTGACAGGTCCCCTTATCTCTTCTAAACCCATCACTCTTCGTGACAGGTCCTGTTATCTCTTCTAAACCCATCAGTCAGCGTGACAGGTCCCCTTATCTCTTCTAAACCCATCAGTCAACACGACAGGTCCCCTTATCTCTTCTAAACCCATCAGTCAACGTGACAGGTCCCCTTATCTCTTCTAAACCCATCAGTCAGCCTCACAGGTCCCCTTATCTCTTCTAAACCCATCAGTCAACGTGACAGGTCCCCTTATCTCTTCTAAACCCATCAGTCAACGTGACAGGTCCCCTTATCTCTTCTAAACCCATCAGTCAACGTGACAGGTCCCCTTATCTCTTCTAAACCCATCAGTCAACGTGACAGGTCCCCTTATCTCTTCTAAACCCACCAGTCGACGTGACAGATCCCCTTATCTCTTCTAAACCCATCAGTCAGCGTGACAGGTCCCCTTATCTCTTCTAAACCCATCAGTCGACGTGACATGTCCCCTTATCTCTTCTAAACCCATCAGTCAACGTGACAGGTCCTGTTATCTCTTCTAAACCCATCAGTCAACGTGACATGTCCCCTTATCTCTTCTTAACCCATCAGTCAGCGTGACAGGTCCCCTTTTCTCTTCTAAACCCACCAGTCAACATGACAGGTCCCCTTATCTCTTCTAAACCCATCAGTCAGCGTGACAGGTCCCCTTATCTCTTCTAAACCCATCAGTCAACGTGACAGGTCCCCTTATCTCTTCTAAACCCATCAGTCAATGTGACAGGTCTCCTTATCTCTTCTAAACCCATCAGTCAGCGTGACAGGTCCCCTTATCTCTTCTAAACCCACCAGTCAACATGACAGGCCCCCTTATCTCTTCTAAACCCATCAGTCAACGTGACAGGTCCCCTTATCTCTTCTAAACCCATCAGTCAACGTGACAGGTCCCCTTATCTCTTCTAAACCCATCAGTCAGCGTGACAGGTCCCCTTATCACTTCTAAACCCATCAGTCGACGTGACAGGTCCCCTTATCACTTCTAAACCCATCAGTCAGCGTGACAGGTCCCCTTATCTCTTCTAAACCCATCAGTCAGCATGACAGGTCCCCTTATCTCTTCTAAACCCATCAGTCAGCGTGACAGGTCCCCTTATCTCTTCTAAACCCATCAGTCAACATGACAGATCCCCTTATCTCTTCTAAACCCATCAGTCAACGTGACAGGTCCCCTTATCTCTTCTAAACCCATCAGTCAACGTGACAGGTACCCTTATCTCTTCTAAACCCATCAGTCAACGTGACAGGTCCTGTTATCTCTTCTAAAACCATCAGTCAGGGTGACAGGTCCCCTTATCTCTTCTAAACCCATCAGTCAACATGACAGGTCCCCTTATCTCTTCTAAACCCATCAGTCAACGTGACAGGTCCCCTTATCTCTTCTAAACCCATCAGTCAACATGACAGGTCCCCTTATCTCTTCTAAACCCATCAGTCAACCTGACAGGTCCCCTTATCTCTTCTAAACCCACCAGTCGACGTGACAGGTCCCCTTATCTCTTCTAAACCCATCAGTCAGGGTGACAGGTCCCCTTATCTCTTCTAAACCCATCAATCGACGTGACAGGTCCCCTTATCTCTTCTAAACCCATCAGTCAACGTGACAGGTCCCCTTATCTCTTCTAAACCCATCAGTCAACGTGACAGGTCCCCTTATCTCTTCTAAACCCATCAGTCAACGTGACAGGTCCCCTTATCTCTTCTAAACCCATCAGTCAATGTGACAGGTCCCCTTATCTCTTCTAAACCCATCAGTCAACACGACAGGTCCCCTTATCTCTTCTAAACCCATCAGTCAACGTGACAGGTCCCCTTATCTCTTCTAAACCCATCAGTCGACGTGACAGGTCCCCTTATCTCTTCTAAACCCATCAGTCAACGTGACAGGTCCCCTTATCTCTTCTAAACCCATCAGTCAACGTGACAGGTCCCCTTATCTCTTCTAAACCCATCAGTCAACGTGACAGGTCCCCTTATCTCTTCTAAACCCATCAGTCAACGTGACAGGTCCCCTTATCTCTTCTAAACCCATCAGTCAACATGACAGGTCCCCTTATCTCTTCTAAACCCATCAGTCAACGTGACAGGTCCCCTTATCTCTTCTAAACCCATCAGTCAACACGACAGGTCCCCTTATCTCTTCTAAACCCATCAGTCAACGTGACAGGTCCCCTTATCTCTTCTAAACCCATCAGTCAGCCTCACAGGTCCCCTTATCTCTTCTAAACCCATCAGTCAGCATGACCGGTCCTCTTATCTCTTCTAAACCCATCAGTCAACGTGACAGGTCCCCTTATCTCTTCTAAACCCATCAGTCAACGTGGCAGGTCCCCTTATCTCTTCTAAACCCATCAGTCAACGTGACAGGTCCCCTTATCTCTTCTAAACCCATCAGTCAACGTGACAGGCTCCCTTATCTCTTCTAAACCAATCGGTCAACGTGACAGGTCCCCTTATCGCTTCTAAACCCATCAGTCAGCGTGACAGGTCCCCTTATCTCTTCTAAACCCATAACTCTTCGTGACAGGTCCCCTTATCTCTTCTAAACCCATCACTCTTCGTGACAGGTCCCCTTATCTCTTCTAAACCCATCAGTCAGCGTGACAGGTCCCCTTATCTCTTCTAAACCCATCAGTCAACGTGACAGGTCCCCTTATCTCTTCTAAACCCATCAGTCAATGTGACAGGTCCCCTCATCTCTTCTAAATCCATCAGTCAGCGTGACAGGTCCCCTTATCTCTTCTAAACCCACCAGTCGACGTGACAGGTCCCCTTATCTCTTCTAAACCCATCAGTCAGGGTGACAGGTCCCCTTATCTCTTCTAAACCCATCAGTCAACGTGACAGGTCCCCTTATCTCTTCTAAACCCATCAGTCAATGTGACAGGTCCCCTCATCTCTTCTAAATCCATCAGTCAGCGTGACAGGTCCCCTTATCTCTTCTAAACCCACCAGTCGACGTGACAGGTCCCCTTATCTCTTCTAAACCCATCAGTCAGGATGACAGGTCCCCTTATCTCTTCTAAACCCATCAGTCAGCGTGACAGGTCCCCTTATCTCTTCTAAACCCATCAGTCAACGTGACAGGTCCCCTTATCTCTTCTAAACCCATCAGTCAATGTGACAGGTCCCCTTATCTCTTCTAAACCCATCAGTCAACGTGACAGGTCCCCTTATCTCTTCTAAACCCATCAGTCAGCGTTACAGGTCCCCTTATCTCTTCTAAACCCATCAGTCAACATGACAGGTCCCCTTATCTCTTCTAAACCCATCAGTCAGCGTGACAGGTCCCCTTATCTCTTCTAAACCCATCAGTCAGCGTGACAGGTCCCCTTATCTCTTCTAAACCCATCACTCTTTGTGACAGGTCCTGTTATCTCTTCTAAACCCATCAGTCAGCGTGACAGGTCCCCTTATCTCTTCTAAACCCATCAGTCAACGTGACAGGTCCCCTTATCTCTTCTAAACACATCAGTCAATGTGACAGGTCCCCTCATCTCTTCTAAATCCATCAGTCAGCGTGACAGGTCCCCTTATCTCTTCTAAACCCACCAGTCGACGTGACAGGTCCCCTTATCTCTTCTAAACCCATCAGTCAGGGTGACAGGTCCCCTTATCTCTTCTAAATCCATCAGTCAACGTGACAGGTCCCCTTATCTCTTCTAAACCCATCAGTCAGCGTGACAGGTCCCCTTATCTCTTCTAAACCCACCAGTCGACGTGACAGGTCCCCTTATCTCTTCTAAACCCATCAGTCAGGGTGACAGGTCCCCTTATCTCTTCTAAACCCATCAGTCGACGTGACAGGTCCCCTTATCTCTTCTAAACCCATCAGTCAACGTGACAGGTCCCCTTATCTCTTCTAAACCCATCAGTCAACGTGACAGGTCCCCTTATCTCTTCTAAACCCATCAGTCAACGTGACAGGTCCCCTTATCTCTTCTAAACCCATCAGTCAACGTGACAGGTCCCCTTATCTCTTCTAAACCCATCAGTCAACGTGACAGGTCCCCTTATCTCTTCTAAACCCATCAGTCAACACGACAGGTCCCCTTATCTCTTCTAAACCCATCAGTCAACGTGACAGGTCCCCTTATCTCTTCTAAACCCATCAGTCAGCCTCACAGGTCCCCTTATCTCTTCTAAACCCATCAGTCAACGTGACCGGTCCTCTTATCTCTTCTAAACCCATCAGTCAACGTGACAGGTCCCCTTATCTCTTCTAAACCCATCAGTCAACGTGGCAGGTCCCCTTATCTGTTCTAAACCCATCAGTCAACGTGACAGGTCCCCTTATCTCTTCTAAACCCATCAGTCAACGTGACAGGCTCCCTTATCTCTTCTAAACCAATCGGTCAACGTGACAGGTCCCCTTATCTCTTCTAAACCCATCAGTCAACGTGACAGGTCCCCTTATCTCTTCTAAACCCATCAGTCAGCGTGACAGGTCCCCTTATCTCTTCTAAACCCATAACTCTTCGTGACAGGTCCCCTTATCTCTTCTAAACCCATCAGTCAACGTGACAGGTCCCCTTATCTCTTCTAAACCCATCAGTCAATGTGACAGGTCCCCTTATCTCTTCTAAACCCATCAGTCAACGTGACAGGTCCCCTTATCTCTTCTAAACCCATCAGTCAACGTGCCAGGTCCCCTTATCTCTTCTAAACCCATCAGTCAAAGTGACAGGTCCCCTTATCTCTTCTAAACCCATCTCTCTTCGTGACAGGTCCCCTTATCTCTTCTAAACCCATCAGTCAGCGTGACAGGTCCCCTTATCTCTTCTAAACCCATCAGTCAGTGTGACAGGTCCCCTTATCTCTTCTAAACCCATCACTCTTCGTGACAGGTCCCCTTATCTCTTCTAAACCCATCAGTCAGCGTGACAGGTCCCCTTATCTCTTCTAAACCCATCAGTCAACATGACAGGTCCCCTTATCTCTTCTAAACCCATCAGTCAGCGTGACAGGTCCCCTTATCTCTTCTAAACCCATCAGTCAGCGTGACAGGTCCCCTTATCTCTTCTAAACCCATCACTCTTCGTGACAGGTCCTGTTATCTCTTCTAAACCCATCAGTCAGCGTGACAGGTCCCCTTATCTCTTCTAAACCCATCAGTCAACGTGACAGGTCCCCTTATCTCTTCTAAACCCATCAGTCAATGTGACAGGTCCCCTCATCTCTTCTAAATCCATCAGTCAGCGTGACAGGTCCCCTTATCTCTTCTAAACCCACCAGTCGACGTGACAGGTCCCCTTATCTCTTCTAAACCCATCAGTCAGGGTGACAGGTCCCCTTATCTCTTCTAAACCCATCAGTCAGCGTGACAGGTCCCCTTATCTCTTCTAAACCCATCAGTCAACGTGACAGGTCCCCTTATCTCTTCTAAACCCATCAGTCAATGTGACAGGTCCCCTTATCTCTTCTAAACCCATCAGTCAACGTGACAGGTCCCCTTATCTCTTCTAAACCCATCAGTCAACGTGACAGGTCCCCTTATCTCTTCTAAACCCATCAGTCAACGTGACAGGTCCCCTTATCTCTTCTAAACCCATCACTCTTCGTGACAGGTCCCCTTATCTCTTCTAAACCCATCAGTCAGCGTGACAGGTCCCCTTATCTCTTCTAAACCCATCAGTCAGTGTGACAGGTCCCCTTATCTCTTCTAAACCCATCACTCTTCGTGACAGGTCCCCTTATCTCTTCTAAACCCATCAGTCAGCGTGACAGGTCCCCTTATCTCTTCTAAACCCATCAGTCAACATGACAGGTCCCCTTATCTCTTCTAAACCCATCAGTCAGCGTGACAGGTCCCCTTATCTCTTCTAAACCCATCAGTCAGCGTGACAGGTCCCCTTATCTCTTCTAAACCCATCACTCTTCGTGACAGGTCCTGTTATCTCTTCTAAACCCATCAGTCAGCGTGACAGGTCCCCTTATCTCTTCTAAACCCATCAGTCAACACGACAGGTCCCCTTATCTCTTCTAAACCCATCAGTCAACGTGACAGGTCCCCTTATCTCTTCTAAACCCATCAGTCAGCCTCACAGGTCCCCTTATCTCTTCTAAACCCATCAGTCAACGTGACAGGTCCCCTTATCTCTTCTAAACCCATCAGTCAACGTGACAGGTCCCCTTATCTCTTCTAAACCCATCAGTCAACGTGACAGGTCCCCTTATCTCTTCTAAACCCATCAGTCAACGTGACAGGTCCCCTTATCTCTTCTAAACCCACCAGTCGACGTGACAGATCCCCTTATCTCTTCTAAACCCATCAGTCAGCGTGACAGGTCCCCTTATCTCTTCTAAACCCATCAGTCGACGTGACATGTCCCCTTATCTCTTCTAAACCCATCAGTCAACGTGACAGGTCCTGTTATCTCTTCTAAACCCATCAGTCAACGTGACATGTCCCCTTATCTCTTCTTAACCCATCAGTCAGCGTGACAGGTCCCCTTTTCTCTTCTAAACCCACCAGTCAACATGACAGGTCCCCTTATCTCTTCTAAACCCATCAGTCAGCGTGACAGGTCCCCTTATCTCTTCTAAACCCATCAGTCAACGTGACAGGTCCCCTTATCTCTTCTAAACCCATCAGTCAATGTGACAGGTCTCCTTATCTCTTCTAAACCCATCAGTCAGCGTGACAGGTCCCCTTATCTCTTCTAAACCCACCAGTCAACATGACAGGCCCCCTTATCTCTTCTAAACCCATCAGTCAACGTGACAGGTCCCCTTATCTCTTCTAAACCCATCAGTCAACGTGACAGGTCCCCTTATCTCTTCTAAACCCATCAGTCAGCGTGACAGGTCCCCTTATCACTTCTAAACCCATCAGTCGACGTGACAGGTCCCCTTATCACTTCTAAACCCATCAGTCAGCGTGACAGGTCCCCTTATCTCTTCTAAACCCATCAGTCAGCATGACAGGTCCCCTTATCTCTTCTAAACCCATCAGTCAGCGTGACAGGT
>NW_026600418.1:107500-110000 GCF_029448725.1 Salvelinus fontinalis | reverse complement strand
GGTGTAGTAGTCAGGGTCTAGTATAACAACATCTAGGTGTAGTAGTCAGGGTCTAGTATAACAACATCTAGGTATAGTAGTCAGGGTCTAGTATAATAACATCTAGGTATAGTAGTCAGGGTCTAGTATAATAACATCTAGGTATAGTAGTCAGGGTCTAGTATAATAACATCTAGGTGTAGTAGTCAGGGTCTAGTATAATAACATCTAGGTGTAGTAGTCAGGGTCTAGTATAATAACATCTAGGTGTAGTAGTCAGGGTCTAGTATAACAACATCTAGGTGTAGTAGTCAGGGTCTAGTATAATAACATCTAGGTGTAGTAGTCAGGGTCTAGTATAATAACATCTAGGTGTAGTAGTCAGGGTCTAGTATAATAACATCTAGGTGTAGTAGTCAGGGTCTAGTATAATAACATCTAGGTATAGTAGTCAGGGTCTAGTATAATAACATCTAGGTGTAGTAGTCAGGGTCTAGTATAATAACATCTAGGTGTAGTAGTCAGGGTCTAGTATAACAACATCTAGGTGTAGTAGTCAGGGTCTAGTATAATAACATCTAGGTGTAGTAGTCAGGGTCTAGTATAATAACATCTAGGTGTAGTAGTCAGGGTCTAGTATAATAACATCTAGGTGTAGTAGTCAGGGTCTAGTATAATAACATCTAGGTGTAGTAGTCAGGGTGTAGTATAATAACATCTAGGTATAGTAGTCAGGGTCTAGTATAACAACATCTAGGTGTAGTAGTCAGGGTCTAGTATAATAACATCTAGGTGTAGTAGTCAGGGTCTAGTATAATAACATCTAGGTGTAGTAGTCAGGGTCTAGTATAATAACATCTAGGTGTAGTAGTCAGGGTCTAGTATAATAACATCTAGGTATAGTAGTCAGGGTCTAGTATAATAACATCTAGGTGTAGTAGTCAGGGTCTAGTATAATAACATCTAGGTATAGTAGTCAGGGTCTAGTATAATAACATCTAGGTGTAGTAGTCAGGGTCTAGTATAACAACATCTAGGTGTAGTAGTCAGGGTCTAGTATAATAACATCTAGGTGTAGTAGTCAGGGTCTAGTATAATAACATCTAGGTATAGTAGTCAGGGTCTAGTATAATAACATCTAGGTGTAGTAGTCAGGGTCTAGTATAATAACATCTAGGTATAGTAGTCAGGGTCTAGTATAACAACATCTAGGTGTAGTAGTCAGGGTCTAGTATAATAACATCTAGGTGTAGTAGTCAGGGTCTAGTATAATAACATCTAGGTGTAGTAGTCAGGGTCTAGTATAATAACATCTAGGTGTAGTAGTCAGGGTCTAGTATAATAACATCTAGGTGTAGTAGTCAGGGTCTAGTATAATAACATCTAGGTATAGTAGTCAGGGTCTAGTATAATAACATCTAGGTGTAGTAGTCAGGGTCTAGTATAATAACATCTAGGTGTAGTAGTCAGGGTCTAGTATAATAACATCTAGGTGTAGTAGTCAGGGTCTAGTATAATAACATCTAGGTGTAGTAGTCAGGGTCTAGTATAATAACATCTAGGTGTAGTAGTCAGGGTCTAGTATAATAACATCTAGGTGTAGTAGTCAGGGTCTAGTATAATAACATCTAGGTATAGTAGTCAGGGTCTAGTATAATAACATCTAGGTGTAGTAGTCAGGGTCTAGTATAATAACATCTAGGTGTAGTAGTCAGGGTCTAGTATAATAACATCTAGGTATAGTAGTCAGGGTCTAGTATAATAACATCTAGGTGTAGTAGTCAGGGTCTAGTATAACAACATCTAGGTATAGTAGTCAGGGTCTAGTATAATAACATCTAGGTGTAGTAGTCAGGGTCTAGTATAACAATATCTAGGTGTAGGTTTAATATTTATTCTCTAGTTCTACTGTGTCTGTGCTCCTTGCCTGCACTCAACACACACACACACACACACACACACACACACACACACACACACACACACACACACACACACACACACACACACACACACACACACACACACACACACACACACACACACACACACACACACACACACACACACACACACACACACACACACACACACACGCACAAGGTGAATCTGGTATTCTGTCAGAACAGGTGGCTGCAGCACCTGCCGTCTGTCAGTCTAGAATATTCTCTCTGATCCCGGAATACGTTAGAATACGACCAGAAAAACCTCCACAGCTGCTGGGGGTCGGCGGGAGGGAGGGAGGGAGGGAGGGAGGGAGGGAGAGGGAGAGGGAGGGAGGGAGGGAGGGAGGGAGGGAGGGAGGGAGAGGGAAGGAGAGAGGTAAAGAGAGAGTGAAAGAGAGAGAGAGGGAGAGGGAGAAGGCATATGTCTATTTAAGAGAAGGTATGGAGGTGGTTTGGTGAACTATGCTCACATGGAGTGAACTTGTCTGAGACCTGAACATTCATGTTAGCTCACAGTGCTGAAGTCTAGGATACAGCTCATTGGCCTAACACAGTCTTAGGCGTTATCTTATTGA
>NW_026600418.1:87500-102500 GCF_029448725.1 Salvelinus fontinalis | reverse complement strand
GACTGCCTGCATCGGCCTAAACATCAGCACCATTGAGAGCATCTTGACTGCCTGCATCGGCCTAAACATCAATGCCACAGGTAACTTCCATAAAGCTGTGAACGTGTAACGCCCTGACCTTAGAGGTCCTTTTTATGTCTCTACTTTGGTTTGGTCAGGGCGTGAGTTGGGGTGGGCATTCTATGTCTGGTGTTCTATGTTTTCTATTTCTATGTGTTTGGCCATGTGTGGTTCTCAATCAGAGGCAGCTGTCTATCGTTGTCTCTGATTGAGAACCATACTTAGGTAGCCTCATCCCACCTGTGTTTTGTGGGTAGTTGTTTTCTGTTGTGTGTCTGCACCAGACAGAACTGTTTCGGTAGTTATCGTTGTTATTTCAGTGTTCATTTAATAAATATGGACACGTACCACACTGCACCTTGCTCCTCTCCTTCCAACAGCCGTTACAGAACGATCTGGAGAGACTAGAACAAGAAAGGGCCTTCTACGCCATCAAAAGGAACATAAAAACAACATCCCAATTAGGATCTGGCTAAAAATACTCCAATCAGTTATAGAACCCATTATAGTTATAGAACCCAGTTATAGAACCCATTATAGTTATAGAACCCAGTTATAGAACCCATTATAGTTATAGAACCCAGTTATAGAACCCATTATAGTTATAGAACCCAGTTATAGAACCCATTTATGGTTGTCTGGGGTTCCGCTCACCAACCAAGAATTCAACAAAAAATGGGACAAAAAAACCCAATTCAGACTGCAGAAATCTTAAAAAATATACTTTGTGTACATTTATAACACAAAACCATAAACAATGCATACAGATCAGAATTAGGCCTATGCCCGATTTATTATCAAAATCCAGAAAAGATACGTTCAATTCTACAACCACCTAAAAGGAAGTAGTGCCTACTTCTAGTGCCTACTACTAGAGATGAACCTGGAGAAGAGTCCTCTTAGCCAGCTGGTTTCTGGGGCTCTGTTCACAAACACAAACAGACCCCACAGAGTCCTCACCTACAGAGAGATGAACCTGGAGAAGAGTCCCCTCAGCCTGCTGGTTTCTGGGGCTCTGTTCACAAACACAAACAGACCCCACAGAGTCCTCACCTACAGAGAGATGAACCTGGAGAAGAGTCCTCACCTACAGAGAGATGAACCTGGAGAAGAGTCCTCTCAGCCAGCTGGTTTCTGGGGCTCTGTTCACCCCACAGAGTCCTCACCTACAGAGAGATGAACCTGGAGAAGAGTCCTCTCAGCCAGCTGGTTTCTGGGGCTCTGTTCACAAACACAAACAGACCCTACAGAGTCCTCACCTACAGAGAGATGAACCTGGAGAAGAGTCCTCTCAGCCAGCTGGTTTCTGGGGCTCTGTTCACAAACACAAACAGACCCTACAGCCCCCAGTGTCACGTATTCTGGCCTCTCTGGTCTCTAGGTTACCAGACTGATGATTATTACACACACCCATCACCATCCGTCACGTCAGCATAATGACACTCGGACTCCATCACCTCCTTGATTACCTATTTATGTCCCTTTGATTCCTTCCCCAGGCGTTCCTGTTCCTGTTCCTGTGTCATGTCGGGGGCGCTGTTCGTGTTTATTGTTCGTGTTCGTTTATTTATTAAACGTATTCACTCCCTGAACTCGCTTCCTGACTCTCAGCGTACATCGGATTCAACAAAATTATGAGAAAGCAACAACAAAAAAAGATTATTTGACACACTGGATAGAATTAATCCCAAAAAACTGAGCAAACTAGAATGCTAAACAGCATTTTGGCCCTAAACAGAGAGTACACAGTGGCAGAATACCTGACCACTGTGACGGACCCAAACTTAAGGAAAGCTTTGACTATGTACAGACTCAGTGAGCATAGCCTTGCTATTGAGAAAGGCCGCCGTAGGCAGACATGGCTCTCAGGAGAAGACAGGATATGTGCAACACTGCCCACCAATATATACTGTAGCTAATCAATCAGCCACATCTTCTACCAATATATACTGTAGCTAATCAATCAGCCACATTACAGGAGACACATCATCTACCAATATATACTGTAGCTAATCAATCAGCCACATCTTCTACCAATATATACTGTAGCTAATCAATCAGCCACGTCACAGGAGACACATCTTCTACCAATATATACTGTAGCTAATCAATCAGCCACATTACAGGAGTCACATCTTCTACTAATATATACTGTAGCTAATCAATCAGCCACATTACAGGAGTCACATCTTCTACCAATATATACTGTAGCTAATCAATCAGCCACATCACAGGAGTCACATCTTCTACTAATATATACTGTAGCTAATCAATCAGCCACATCTTCTACCAATATATACTGTAGCTAATCAATCAGCCACATCACAGGAGACACATCTTCTACCAATATATACTGTAGCTAATCAATCAGCCACATCAAAGGAATCAATGGTATACAGTAAATAGACTCCTGATGAATCAATGCTATACAGTAAATAGACTCCTGATGAATCAATGATATACAGTAAATAGACTCCTGATGAATCAATGCTATACAGTAAATAGACTCCTGATGAATCAATGATATACAGTAAATAGACTCCTGATGAATCAATGCTATACAGTAAATAGACTCCTGATGAATCAATAATATACAGTAAATAGACTCCTGATGAATCAATGCTATACAGTAAATAGACTCCTGATGAATCAATGATATACAGTAAATAGACTCCCGATGAATCAATGCTATACAGTAAATAGACTCCTGATGAATCAATGATATACAGTAAATAGACTCCTGATGAATCAATGATATACAGTAAATAGACTCCTGATGAATCAATGATATACAGTAAATAGACTCCCGATGAATCAATGCTATACAGTAAATAGACTCCTGATGAATCAATGATATACAGTAAATAGACACCTGATGAATCAATGCTAGACAGAAAATAGACTCCTGATGAATCAATGATATACAGTAAATAGACTCCTGATGAATCAATGCTATACAGAAAATAGACTCCTGATGAATCAATGATATACACTAAATAGACTCCTGATGAATCAATGATATACAGAAAATAGACTCCTGATGAATCAATGATATACAGTAAATAGACTCCTGATGAATCAATGATATACAGTAAATAGACTCCTGATGAATCAATGCTATACAGTAAGTAGACTCCTGATGAATCAATGCTATACACTAAATAGACTCCAGATGAATCAATGCTATACAGTAAATAGACTCCTGATGAATCAATGCTATACACTAAATAGACTCCTGATGAATCAATGCTATACAGTAAATAGACTCCTGATGAATCCAGCCAGGTCACCCGTGACACAAGTCAGTATTCGACGTCCATCCATGTCTGAGGACGTCGGGAGATGACGTGGAAACTGACCACTAGGGGGCAACAGTGAGCGCTGTTACTTTCAAGTAGGTTTTCGTCGTGGAAGCATCTGACTCTGATTCCAAAGAGCCAAAGGTTGCAAGTTCATATCCGGTGATAGAAAGTGATTTTTAAAAAATATTTTAGTTTTATGCCTCGTCCAAACATTAACCCTTAACCTTAACCATTCAGAGTTAATGCCTACACTTGGGAGTTAATGTCTGAACTTAACCCTAACCTTAAAAATTCAGAGTTAATGTCTAATCTTAACATTAAAAATTCAGAGTTAATGTCTAAACTTAACCTTAAAAATTCTGAGTTAATGTCTAAACTTAACCTTAAAAATTCTAAAGTAATGTCTAAAATCAACCTTAAAAATTCAGAGTTAATGTCTAAACTTAACCTTAAAAATTCTGAGTTAATGTCTAAACTTAACCTTAAAAATTCTAAAGTAATGTCTAAAATCAACCTTAAAAATTCAGAGTTAATGTCTAAACTTAACCTTAAAAATTCAGAGTTCATGTCTAAACTTAACCTTAAAAATTCTAAAGTAATGTCTAAAATCAACCTTAAAAATTCTGAGTTCATGTCTAAACTTAACCTTAAAAATTCTGAGTTAATGTCTAAACTTAACCTTATAAATTCTAAAGTAATGTCTAAAATCAACCTTAAAAATTCAGAGTTAATGTCTAAACTTAACCTTAAAAATTCAGAGTTCATGTCTAAACTTAACCTTAAAAATTCTAAAGTAATGTCTAAAATCAACCTTAAAAATTCAGAGTTAATGTCTAAACTTAACCTTAAAAATTCTGAGTTAATGTCTAAACTTAACCTTAAAAATTCTAAAGTAATGTCTAAAATCAACCTTAAAAATTCAGAGTTAATGTCTAAACTTAACCTTAAAAATTCAGAGTTCATGTCTAAACTTAACCTTAAAAATTCTAAAGTAATGTCTAAAATCAACCTTAAAAATTCTGAGTTCATGTCTAAACTTAACCTTAAAAATTCAGAGTTCATGTCTAAACTTAACCTTAAAAATTCAGAGTTCATGTCTAAACTTAACCTTAAAAATTCAGAGTTCATGTCTAAACTTAACCTTAAAAATTCAGAGTTCATGTCTAAACTTAACCTTAAAAATTCAGAGTTAATGTCTAAACTTAACCTTAAAAATTCTAAAGTAATGTCTAAAATCAACCTTAAAAATTCAGAGTTAATGTCTAAACTTAACCTTAAAAATTCAGAGTTCATGTCTAAACTTAACCTTAAAAATTCTAAAGTAATGTCTAAAATCAACCTTAAAAATTCTGAGTTCATGTCTAAACTTAACCTTAAAAATTCAGAGTTCATGTCTAAACTTAACCTTAAAAATTCAGAGTTCATGTCTAAACTTAACCTTAAAAATTCAGAGTTCATGTCTAAACTTAACCTTAAAAATTCTGAGTTAATGTCTAAACTTAACCTTAAAAATTCTAAAGTAATGTCTAAAATCAACCTTAAAAATTCAGAGTTAATGTCTAAACTTAACCTTAAAAATTCAGAGTTCATGTCTAAACTTAACCTTAAAAATTCTAAAGTAATGTCTAAAATCAACCTTAAAAATTCAGAGTTCATGTCTAAACTTAACCTTAAAAATTCAGAGTTCATGTCTAAACTTAACCTTAAAAATTCTAAAGTAATGTCTAAAATCAACCTTAAAAATTCAGAGTTAATGTCTAAACTTAACCTTAAAAATTCAGAGTTCATGTCTAAACTTAACCTTAAAAATTCAGAGTTCATGTCTAAACTTAACCTTAAAAATTCAGAGTTCATGTCTAAACTTAACCTTAAAAATTCAGAGTTCATGTCTAAACTTAACCTTAAAAATTCAGAGTTAATGTCTAAACTTAACCTTAAAAATTCTAAAGTAATGTCTAAAATCAACCTTAAAAATTCAGAGTTAATGTCTAAACTTAACCTTAAAAATTCAGAGTTCATGTCTAAACTTAACCTTAAAAATTCTAAAGTAATGTCTAAAATCAACCTTAAAAATTCTGAGTTCATGTCTAAACTTAACCTTAAAAATTCAGAGTTCATGTCTAAACTTAACCTTAAAAATTCAGAGTTCATGTCTAAACTTAACCTTAAAAATTCAGAGTTCATGTCTAAACTTAACCTTAAAAATTCAGAGTTAATGTCTAAACTTAACCTTAAAAATTCTAAAGTAATGTCTAAAATCAACCTTAAAAATTCAGAGTTAATGTCTAAACTTAACCTTAAAAATTCAGAGTTCATGTCTAAACTTAACCTTAAAAATTCTAAAGTAATGTCTAAAATCAACCTTAAAAATTCTGAGTTCATGTCTAAACTTAACCTTAAAAATTCAGAGTTCATGTCTAAACTTAACCTTAAAAATTCAGAGTTCATGTCTAAACTTAACCTTAAAAATTCAGAGTTCATGTCTAAACTTAACCTTAAAAATTCAGAGTTCATGTCTAAACTTAACCTTAAAAATTCAGAGTTAATGTCTAAACTTAACCTTAAAAATTCTAAAGTAATGTCTAAAATCAACCTTAAAAATTCAGAGTTAATGTCTAAACTTAACCTTAAAAATTCAGAGTTCATGTCTAAACTTAACCTTAAAAATTCTAAAGTAATGTCTAAAATCAACCTTAAAAATTCTGAGTTCATGTCTAAACTTAACCTTAAAAATTCAGAGTTCATGTCTAAACTTAACCTTAAAAATTCAGAGTTCATGTCTAAACTTAACCTTAAAAATTCAGAGTTCATGTCTAAACTTAACCTTAAAAATTCTGAGTTAATGTCTAAACTTAACCTTAAAAATTCTAAAGTAATGTCTAAAATCAACCTTAAAAATTCAGAGTTAATGTCTAAACTTAACCTTAAAAATTCAGAGTTCATGTCTAAACTTAACCTTAAAAATTCTAAAGTAATGTCTAAAATCAACCTTAAAAATTCAGAGTTCATGTCTAAACTTAACCTTAAAAATTCAGAGTTCATGTCTAAACTTAACCTTAAAAATTCTAAAGTAATGTCTAAAATCAACCTTAAAAATTCAGAGTTAATGTCTAAACTTAACCTTAAAAATTCAGAGTTCATGTCTAAACTTAACCTTAAAAATTCAGAGTTCATGTCTAAACTTAACCTTAAAAATTCAGAGTTCATGTCTAAACTTAACCTTAAAAATTCAGAGTTCATGTCTAAACTTAACCTTAAAAATTCAGAGTTAATGTCTAAACTTAACCTTAAAAATTCTAAAGTAATGTCTAAAATCAACCTTAAAAATTCAGAGTTAATGTCTAAACTTAACCTTAAAAATTCAGAGTTCATGTCTAAACTTAACCTTAAAAATTCTAAAGTAATGTCTAAAATCAACCTTAAAAATTCTGAGTTCATGTCTAAACTTAACCTTAAAAATTCAGAGTTCATGTCTAAACTTAACCTTAAAAATTCAGAGTTCATGTCTAAACTTAACCTTAAAAATTCAGAGTTCATGTCTAAACTTAACCTTAAAAATTCAGAGTTAATGTCTAAACTTAACCTTAAAAATTCTAAAGTAATGTCTAAAATCAACCTTAAAAATTCAGAGTTAATGTCTAAACTTAACCTTAAAAATTCAGAGTTCATGTCTAAACTTAACCTTAAAAATTCTAAAGTAATGTCTAAAATCAACCTTAAAAATTCTGAGTTCATGTCTAAACTTAACCTTAAAAATTCAGAGTTCATGTCTAAACTTAACCTTAAAAATTCAGAGTTCATGTCTAAACTTAACCTTAAAAATTCAGAGTTCATGTCTAAACTTAACCTTAAAAATTCTGAGTTAATGTCTAAACTTAACCTTAAAAATTCTAAAGTAATGTCTAAAATCAACCTTAAAAATTCAGAGTTAATGTCTAAACTTAACCTTAAAAATTCAGAGTTCATGTCTAAACTTAACCTTAAAAATTCTAAAGTAATGTCTAAAATCAACCTTAAAAATTCAGAGTTCATGTCTAAACTTAACCTTAAAAATTCAGAGTTCATGTCTAAACTTAACCTTAAAAATTCTAAAGTAATGTCTAAAATCAACCTTAAAAATTCAGAGTTAATGTCTAAACTTAACCTTAAAAATTCAGAGTTCATGTCTAAACTTAACCTTAAAAATTCTAAAGTAATGTCTAAAATCAACCTTAAAAATTCTGAGTTCATGTCTAAACTTAACCTTAAAAATTCTGAGTTAATGTCTAAACTTAACCTTAAAAATTCTAAAGTAATGTCTAAAATCAACCTTAAAAATTCAGAGTTAATGTCTAAACTTAACCTTAAAAATTCTGAGTTAATGTCTAAACTTAACCTTAAAAATTCTAAAGTAATGTCTAAAATCAACCTTAAAAATTCTGAGTTCATGTCTAAACTTAACCTTAAAAATTCAGAGTTCATGTCTAAACTTAACCTTAAAAATTCTAAAGTAATGTCTAAAATCAACCTTAAAAATTCTGAGTTCATGTCTAAACTTAACCTTAAAAATTCAGAGTTCATGTCTAAACTTAACCTTAAAAATTCAGAGTTCATGTCTAAACTTAACCTTAAAAATTCAGAGTTCATGTCTAAACTTAACCTTAAAAATTCAGAGTTCATGTCTAAACTTAACCTTAAAAATTCTGAGTTAATGTCTAAACTTAACCTTAAAAATTCTAAAGTAATGTCTAAAATCAACCTTAAAAATTCAGAGTTAATGTCTAAACTTAACCTTAAAAATTCAGAGTTCATGTCTAAACTTAACCTTAAAAATTCTAAAGTAATGTCTAAAATCAACCTTAAAAATTCAGAGTTCATGTCTAAACTTAACCTTAAAAATTCAGAGTTCATGTCTAAACTTAACCTTAAAAATTCTAAAGTAATGTCTAAAATCAACCTTAAAAATTCAGAGTTAATGTCTAAACTTAACCTTAAAAATTCAGAGTTCATGTCTAAACTTAACCTTAAAAATTCTAAAGTAATGTCTAAAATCAACCTTAAAAATTCTGAGTTCATGTCTAAACTTAACCTTAAAAATTCTGAGTTAATGTCTAAACTTAACCTTAAAAATTCTAAAGTAATGTCTAAAATCAACCTTAAAAATTCAGAGTTAATGTCTAAACTTAACCTTAAAAATTCTGAGTTAATGTCTAAACTTAACCTTAAAAATTCTAAAGTAATGTCTAAAATCAACCTTAAAAATTCTGAGTTCATGTCTAAACTTAACCTTAAAAATTCAGAGTTCATGTCTAAACTTAACCTTAAAAATTCTAAAGTAATGTCTAAAATCAACCTTAAAAATTCTGAGTTCATGTCTAAACTTAACCTTAAAAATTCAGAGTTCATGTCTAAACTTAACCTTAAAAATTCAGAGTTCATGTCTAAACTTAACCTTAAAAACTTTGAAATTTGACATTTGTGAAAGATGAATAAAACGTCTAATTCTGACAGGAGACTGTGAGACCTGGTTGAATGCATCAATGATCTCCAATAAGGTAGAATCCTGAAGAAAACTACGACTTGGGACTTTCATGGCAACGTAAACTAAACCTATCAACCCCCCCCCCCCTACAGTCCGAAACTATACTGCCCTGATGCATAAGTCAAATTCATAATCATTTCAATGACATATCTTTAATATTTATACATTAAATCAAATTTTACATGGGAAGACTTTAAATCGCTAATCTAAATCGTAAAACCAATATATATTTACAAATAAAACTGCATGATAAACAAAGCAACACAATATCTTTAGGTAAACTATATTTAGTCAATAACATTCAATCAAATAACTTATCTTATCATTAAAGGTCCACTCAGCAATACACTCATCATTTAAAGTGGGGGAAACTTGTTGTTGACTTAGAATTATGATGTTAAATTGCTGAGTCTACCATTTATAAAAATTCATATTTTATATATACTGAACAGAAATATAAACACAGCATGTAAAGTGTTGGTCCCATGTTTCATGAGCTGAAATAAACCCCCCCCCCAAAATGTCCATACACACAAAAAAAACGTATTTGTACACATTTTTTGTTTACGTCCCTGTTAGTGAGAATTTCTCCATTGCCAAGATAATCCATCCACCTGACAGGTAAGGCATATCAAGAAGCGTATTAAACAGCATGATCATTACACAGGTGCACCTTGTGCTGGGGGACAATAAAAGGCCACTCTAAAATGTGCAGTTTTGTCACACAACACAATGTCACAGATGTCTCAAGTTTTTAGGGAGCGTGCAAATTGGCATGCTGACGTCAGGAATGTCCGCCAGAGCTGTTGCCAGAGAATTTAATGCTAATTTCTCTACCATAAGCCGGCTCCAACGTTGTTTCAGAGAATTAGGCAGTATGTCCAACAGGCCTCACAGCCGCAGACCACGTGTAACCACGCCAGTCCAGGACCTCCACATTCGGCTTCTTCACCTGCGGTATCGTCTGAGACCAGCCACCCGGACAGCTGATGAAACTGAGGAGTACTCCTTGTCTGTAATAAAGTCCTTTTATGGGGAAAAACTCCTTCTGATTGGCTGGTCCTGGCTCCCCAATGGGTGGGCCTATGCCCTCCCAAGCCCACCCATGGCTGTGCCCCTGCCCAGTCACGTGAAATCCATAGATTAAGGCCTTATGAATTTATTTATTTCAATTGACTGATTTCCTCATATGAACTGTAACTCAGTAAAATCATTAAAATTGTTGCATTATGCGTTTATATTTCTGATCAGTATAGTTGTAGAATTACAATCATTTCTAGAAATAAAATCAGTTCTAGAATTACAATCAGATTTAGAATGAGAATGTATTCTATAATTAGAATCAGTTCTATAATTAGAATCAGTTCTATAATTACAATCAGTTCTAGAATTACAATCAGATTTAGAATGAGAATGTATTCTATAATTAAAATCAGTTCTATAATTACAATCAGTTCTATAATTACAATCAGATTTAGAATGAGAATGTATTCTATAATTAGAATCAGTTCTATAATTAGAATCAGTTCTATAATTACAAATCAGATTTCGAATGAGAATGCATTCTATAATTAAAATCAGTTCTATAATTACAATCAGTTCTATAATTACAATCAGATTTAGAATGAGAATGTATTCTATAATTAGAATCAGTTCTACAATTACAATCAGTTCTAGAATTACAATCAGTTCTAGAATTACAATCAGATTTAGAATGAGAATGTATTCTATAATTAAAATGAGTTCTATAATTAGAATCAGATTTAGAATGAGAATGTATTCTATAATTAAAATCAGTTCTATAATTACAATGAGTTCTATAATTACAATCAGATTTAGAATGAGAATGTATTCTATAATTAGAATCAGTTCTATAATTAGAATCAGTTCTATAATTAGAATCAGTTCTATAATTACAATCAGATTTAGAATGAGAATGTATTCTATAATTACAATCAGTTCTATAATTACAATCAGATTTAGAATGAGAATGTATTCTATAATTAGAATCAGTTCTATAATTAGAATCAGTTCTATAATTAGAATCAGATTTAGAATGAGAATGTATTCTATAATTAGAATCAGTTCTAGAATGAGAATCAGTTCTAGAATGAGAATGCATGTTGCATGTATATGTTCTGTTCAGTACAGTTGTAGAAATACAATTAGATGAACAAAGTAACATCGTAGTCAATAACTAGACACACCTTTGATTCCTATTGATAGATCACACATTAAATCACAACTTCTCTTACTGCTAACCTAATGCATATTTATATAGGTGTACATGGTAGAATCACCACAACATCACTAAGCTCTGATGAACCCTGTATCTGGTAAACCCACACAAGCGCAGTATCACAGCGACTCTCTGCTCTTACAGAATACAGTTATACTCCCATGTCACTATGGTCTGATCCACTATATACACCTCCTGTGTGTTTAGCCTCGAGCTGAGAAACCACAAGACAACTGGACCTATACCCTTCATAGAACATATATTTAAAACGCACGCACGCACGCACGCACGCACGCACGCACGCACGCACGCACGCACGCACGCACGCACGCACGCACGCACGCACGCACGCACACACACACACACACACACACACACACACACACACACACACACACACACACACACACACACACACACACACACACACACACACACACGTAAACAGGCACTGGAACACACACAAGGCTGTTAGTTGGTTGTTGTAATACCGTGCTGGTATTACAGTCCCTTTTCAGCTCAGCCCCTGTTAAAGGTAATGTCCCCCCAGCCTTCACAGTAAATGCTGTACATGTCGGATATATGGGAAATTACCTTTAAATGTCAAGTCCCCTATTACACGGCTCTACCACTGATCTGACTGAAATATTAATATATAACACTAGCCTACATTGTGTAAGTCACTGTTATAATACAGAAATAACTATTTAATATATAACACTAGCCTACATTGTGTAAGTCACTGTTATAATACAGAAATAACTATTTAATATATAACACTAGCCTACATTGTGTAAGTCACTGTTATAATACAGAAATAACTATTTAATATATAACACTAGCCTACATTGTGTAAGTCACTGTTATAATACATAAATAACTATTTAATATATAACACTAGTCTACATTCTGTAAGTCACTGTTATAATACATAAATAACTATTTAATATATAACACTAGTCTACATTCTGTAAGTCACTGTTATAATACATAAATAACTATTTAATATATAACACTAGTCTACATTCTCTAAAGTCACTGTTATAACACATAAATAAGTGTTTTGTATATAAGACTAGTTTACATTCTCTAAAGTTACTGTTATAATACAGAAATAACAATTTAATATTTAACACTAGTCTACATTGTGTTAGTCACTGTTAAAACACATAAATAACTATTTAATATATAAGACTAGTTTACATTGTGTTAGTCACTGTTATAACACATAAATAACTATTTAATATATAACACTAGTCTACATTGTGTTAGTCACTGTTAAAACACATAAATAACTATTTAATATATAAGACTAGTTTACATTGTGTTAGTCACTGTTATAACACATAAATAACTATTTAATATATAACACTAGTCTACATTGTGTTAGTCACTGTTAAAACACATAAATAACTATTTAATATATAAGACTAGTTTACATTGTGTAAATCACTGACAGTCACCATGTATATCCATATACAGTCAAATGTTTGGACACACCTACTCATTCAAGGGTTTTTCTTAATTTGTACTATTTTCTACATTGTAGAATAATAGTGAAGACATAAAAACTATGAAATAACACATATGGAATCATGTAGTAACCAAAAAAAGTGTTAAACAAATCAGTCTATATTTTATATTTCAGATTCTTCAAAGTAGCCACCCTTTGCCTTGATGACAGCTTTTGCACACTCTTGGCATTCTCTCAACCAGCTTCGTGATGTAGTCACATGGAATGTGTTAAATGTTAATTTGTGGAATTTCTTTCCTTCTTATTGTGTTTGAGCCCATCAGTTGTGTTGTGACAAGGTAGGGGTGGTATACAGAAGATAGCCCTATTTGGTAAAATACCAAGTCCATATTATGGCACGAACAGGTCAAATAAGCAAAGAGAAACGACAGTCCATCATTACTTTAAGACATGAAGGTCAGTCAATACGGAAAATATCAAGAACTTTGAAAGTTTCTTCAAGTTCAGTCGCAAAAACCATCAAGCGCTATGATGAAACTGGTTCTCATGAGGACCGCCACAGGAAAGGAAGACCCAGAGTTACCTCTGCTGCAGAGGATAAGTTCATTAGAGTTACCAGACTCAGATTACAGCCCAAATAAATGCTTCAGAGTTCAAGTAACAGACACATCTCAACATCCACTGTTCAGAGGAGACTCCGTGAATCAGGCCTTCATGGTCGAATTGCTGCAAAGAAACCACTACTAAAGGACACCGATAACAAGAAGAGACTTGCCTGGGCCAAGAAACATGAGCAATGGACATTAGACCCGGTGGAAATCTGTCCTTTGATCTGATGAGGCCAAATTTGAGATTTTTGGTTCCAACCGCCGTGTCTTTGTGAGACGCAGAGTAGGTGAACGGATGATCTCTGCATGTGTGGTTCTCACCGTGAAGCATGGAGGAGGAGGTGTGACAGTGCTTTGCTGGTGACACTGTCAGTGATTTAGTTAGAATTCAAGGCACACTTAACCAGCATGGCTACCACAGCATTCTGCAGTGATACGCCATCCCATCTGGTTTGGGCTTCGTGGGTGTATCATTTGTTTTTCAACAGGACAATAACCCAACACACCTCCAGGCTGTGTAAGGGCTATTTTACCAAGAAGGAGAGTGATGGAGTGCTGCATCAGATGACCTGGCCTCCACAATCAACCGACCTCAACCCAATTGAGATGGTTTGGGATGAGTTGGACCGCGGTGTGAAGGAAAATCAGACAACAAGTGCTCAGCATACGTGGGAACTCCTTCAAGACTGTTGGAAAAGCATTCCAGGTGAAGCTGGTTGAGAAAATACCAAGAGTGTGCAAAAGCTGTAGTCAAGGCAAAGAAAGAGTGGCTACTTCGAAGCATCTAAAATATATTTTGATTTGTTTAACTTCTCTAGGATAGGGGGCAGCATTTTCACGTTTGGATGAAAAGCGTTCCCAGAGTAAACTGCCTCCTACTCAGTCCCAGATGCTAATATATGCATATTATTATTAGTATTGGATAGAAAACACTGAAGTTTCTAAAACTGTTTGAATCATCTCTGTGACTATAACAGAACTTGTTTGGCAGGCAAAACCTTGAGGACAAACCATTCAGATTTTTTTGTTGTTGAGGTCACTCTCTTTTCAATGTGTTTTCATTGGGAATCCAGATTTCTAAGGGACCTTCCTGCAGTTCCTATCGCTTCCACTGGATGTCAACAGTCTTTAGAAATTGGTTGAGGTTTTTCCTTTGAGAAATTAAGAAGTAGCCATGTTCAGAATGAGGCTCCAGTGAAGTGTACTGTTTGTTAGAGGCGCCGGACCAGAAAGCATGCTACACATTGTTTTCCTCCGGTATTGAACACAGATCATCCCGTCTTCAATTTTATCGATTATTTACGTTAAAAAATACCTAAAGTTGTATTACAAAAGTAGTTTGAAATGTTTGGACAAAGCTTACAGGTAACTTTTGAGATATTTTGTAGTAACGTTGTGCAAGATGGAACAGGTGTTTTTCTGGATCAAACGCGCCAAATAAATGGACATTTTGGATATATATCGATGGAATTAATTCGAACAAAAGGACCATTTGTGATGTTTATGGGACATATTGGAGTGCCAAAAGAAGAAGCTCGTCAAAGGTAAGGCATGAATTATATCTCATATTTCTGCGTTTTGTGTCGCGCCGGGAGTGTTGAAATATGATGGTATGGGGTGCTATCCTCAGATAATAGCATTGTTTGCTTTCGCCGTAAAGCATTTTTGAAATCTGACACGTTGGCTGGATTCACAACAAGTGTAGCTTTAATTTGGTATATTGAATGTGTGATTTCATGAAAGTTAAATTTTTTATAGTAATTTATTTGAATTTGGCGCTCTGCATTTTCACCGGA
>NW_026600418.1:65000-82500 GCF_029448725.1 Salvelinus fontinalis | reverse complement strand
AGAGACAGTCAGACTACAGAGAGAACTAGAGAGAGAGACAGTCAGACTACAGAGAGAGAACCAGAGAGAGAGACAGTCAGACTACAGAGAGAGAACTAGAGAGAGAGACAGTCAGACTACAGCCAGAGAGAACTAGAGAGAGAGATACAGTCAGACTACAGAGAGAGAACTAGAGAGAGAGACAGTCAGACTACAGAGAGATAACTAGAGAGAGAGACAGTCAGACTACAGTCAGAGAGAACTAGAGAGAGAGACAGTCAGACTACAGAGAGATAACTAGAGAGAGAGACAGTCAGACTACAGAGAGATAACTAGAGAGAGAGACAGTCAGACTACAGCCAGAGAGAACTAGAGAGAGAGACAGTCAGACTACAGCCAGAGAGAACTAGAGAGAGATACAGTCAGACTACAGCCAGAGAGAACTAGAGAGAGAGACAGTCAGACTACAGAGAGATAACTAGAGAGAGAGACAGTCAGACTACAGTCAGAGAGAACTAGAGAGAGAGACAGTCAGACTACAGAGAGAGAACTAGAGAGAGAGACAGTCAGACTACAGAGAGAGAACTAGAGAGAGAGAGACAGTCAGACTACAGTCAGAGAGAACTAGAGAGAGAGACAGTCAGACTACAGTCAGAGAGAACTAGAGAGAGACAGTCAGACTACAGCCAGAGAGAACTGGAGAGAGAGACAGTCAGACTACAGCCAGAGAGAACCAGAGAGAGAGACAGTCAGACTACAGCCAGAGAGAACTAGAGAGAGATACAGTCAGACTACAGAGAGAGAACTAGAGAGAGAGACAGTCAGACTACAGAGAGATAACTAGAGAGAGAGACAGTCAGACTACAGCCAGAGAGAACTAGAGAGAGAGACAGTCAGACTACAGAGAGAGAACTAGAGAGAGAGACAGTCAGACTACAGAGAGAGAACCAGAGAGAGAGACAGTCAGACTACAGAGAGAGAACTAGAGAGAGAGACAGTCAGACTACAGAGAGAACTAGAGAGAGAGACAGTCAGACTACAGAGAGAGAACCAGAGAGAGAGACAGTCAGACTACAGAGAGAGAACCAGAGAGAGAGACAGTCAGACTACAGAGAGAGAACTAGAGAGAGAGACAGTCAGACTACAGAGAGAGAACTAGAGAGAGAGACAGTCAGACTACAGCCAGAGAGAACTAGAGAGAGAGATACAGTCAGACTACAGAGAGAGAACTAGAGAGAGAGACAGTCAGACTACAGAGAGATAACTAGAGAGAGAGACAGTCAGACTACAGTCAGAGAGAACTAGAGAGAGAGACAGTCAGACTACAGAGAGATAACTAGAGAGAGAGACAGTCAGACTACAGAGAGATAACTAGAGAGAGAGACAGTCAGACTACAGCCAGAGAGAACTAGAGAGAGAGACAGTCAGACTACAGCCAGAGAGAACTAGAGAGAGATACAGTCAGACTACAGCCAGAGAGAACTAGAGAGAGAGATACAGTCAGACTACAGCCGGAGAGAACTGGAGAGAGAGACAGTCAGACTACAGAGAGATAACTAGAGAGAGAGACAGTCAGACTACAGTCAGAGAGAACTAGAGAGAGAGACAGTCAGACTACAGAGAGAGAACTAGAGAGAGAGACAGTCAGACTACAGAGAGAGAACTAGAGAGAGAGAGACAGTCAGACTACAGTCAGAGAGAACTAGAGAGAGAGACAGTCAGACTACAGTCAGAGAGAACTAGAGAGAGACAGTCAGACTACAGCCAGAGAGAACTGGAGAGAGAGACAGTCAGACTACAGCCAGAGAGAACCAGAGAGAGAGACAGTCAGACTACAGCCAGAGAGAACTAGAGAGAGATACAGTCAGACTACAGAGAGAGAACTAGAGAGAGAGACAGTCAGACTACAGAGAGATAACTAGAGAGAGAGACAGTCAGACTACAGCCAGAGAGAACTAGAGAGAGAGACAGTCAGACTACAGAGAGAGAACTAGAGAGAGAGACAGTCAGACTACAGAGAGAGAACCAGAGAGAGAGACAGTCAGACTACAGAGAGAGAACTAGAGAGAGAGACAGTCAGACTACAGAGAGAACTAGAGAGAGAGACAGTCAGACTACAGAGAGAGAACCAGAGAGAGAGACAGTCAGACTACAGAGAGAGAACCAGAGAGAGAGACAGTCAGACTACAGAGAGAGAACTAGAGAGAGAGACAGTCAGACTACAGAGAGAGAACTAGAGAGAGAGACAGTCAGACTACAGAGAGAACTAGAGAGAGAGACAGTCAGACTACAGAGAGAGAACCAGAGAGAGAGACAGTCAGACTACAGAGAGAGAACTAGAGAGAGAGACAGTCAGACTACAGCCAGAGAGAACTAGAGAGAGAGATACAGTCAGACTACAGAGAGATAACTAGAGAGAGAGACAGTCAGACTACAGAGAGATAACTAGAGAGAGAGACAGTCAGACTACAGTCAGAGAGAACTAGAGAGAGAGACAGTCAGACTACAGAGAGATAACTAGAGAGAGAGACAGTCAGACTACAGAGAGATAACTAGAGAGAGAGACAGTCAGACTACAGCCAGAGAGAACTAGAGAGAGAGACAGTCAGACTACAGCCAGAGAGAACTAGAGAGAGATACAGTCAGACTACAGAGAGAGAACTAGAGAGAGAGACAGTCAGACTACAGAGAGATAACTAGAGAGAGAGACAGTCAGACTACAGAGAGATAACTAGAGAGAGAGACAGTCAGACTACAGAGAGAGAACTAGAGAGAGAGATACAGTCAGACTACAGCCGGAGAGAACTGGAGAGAGAGACAGTCAGACTACAGAGAGAGAACTAGAGAGAGACAGTCAGACTACAACCAGAGAGAACTAGAGAGAGAGATACAGTCAGACTACAGAGAGAGAACTAGAGAGAGAGACAGTCAGACTACAGAGAGAGAACTAGAGAGAGACAGTCAGACTACAACCAAAGAGAACTAGAGAGAGAGATACAGTCAGACTACAGCCAGAGAGAACTAGAGAGAGAGACAGTCAGACTACAGAGAGAGAACTAGAGAGAGAGACAGTCAGACTACAGGCAGAGAGAACTAGAGAGAGAGACAGTCAGACTACAGGCAGAGAGAACCAGAGAGAGAGACAGTCAGACTACAGAGAGAGAACTAGAGAGAGAGACAGTCAGACTACAGGCAGAGAGAACCAGAGAGAGAGACAGTCAGACTACAGAGAGAGAACTAGAGAGAGAGACAGTCAGACTACAGAGAGAGAACTAGAGAGAGAGACAGTCAGACTACAGTCAGAGAGAACTAGAGAGAGAGATACAGTCAGACTACAGAGAGAGAACTAGAGAGAGAGATAGTCAGACTACAGAGAGAGAACTAGAGAGAGAGATACAGTCAGACTACAGAGAGATAACTAGAGAGAGAGATACAGTCAGACTACAGAGAGATAACTAGAGAGAGAGACAGTCAGACTACAGAGAGATAACTAGAGAGAGAGATACAGTCAGACTACAGAGAGAGAACTAGAGAGAGAGACAGTCAGACTACAGAGAGAGAACTAGAGAGAGAGACAGTCAGACTACAGAGAGATAACTAGAGAGAGAGACAGTCAGACTACAGAGAGAGAACTAGAGAGAGAGATACAGTCAGACTACAGCCAGAGAGAACTAGAGAGAGAGACAGTCAGACTACAGAGAGATAACTAGAGAGAGATACAGTCAGACTACAGAGAGATAACTAGAGAGAGACAGTCAGACTACAGAGAGAGAACTAGAGAGAGACAGTCAGACTACAGAGAGAGAACTAGAGAGAGAGACAGTCAGACTACAGAGAGAGAACTAGAGAGAGAGACAGTCAGACTACAGAGAGAGAGAACTAGAGAGAGAGACAGTCAGACTACAGCCAGAGAGAACTAGAGAGAGACAGTCAGACTACAACCAGAGAGAACTAGAGAGAGAGACAGTCAGACTACAGAGAGAGAACTAGAGAGAGAGATACAGTCAGACTACAGAGAGATAACTAGAGAGAGAGACAGTCAGACTACAGAGAGAGAACTAGAGAGAGAGACAGTCAGACTACAGAGAGAGAACTAGAGAGAGACAGTCAGACTACAGCCAGAGAGAACTAGAGAGAGAGACAGTCAGACTACAGTCAGAGAGAACTAGAGAGAGAGACAGTCAGACTACAGAGAGATAACCAGAGAGAGAGACAGTCAGACTACAGAGAGAGAACTAGAGAGAGAGACAGTCAGACTACAGAGAGAGAACCAGAGAGAGACAGTCAGACTACAGAGAGAGAACTAGAGAGAGAGACAGTCAGACTACAGAGAGAGAACTAGAGAGAGAGACAGTCAGACTACAGAGAGAGAACTAGAGAGAGAGACAGTCAGACTACAGAGAGATAACTAGAGAGAGAGACAGTCAGACTACAGCCAGAGAGAACTAGAGAGAGAGACAGTCAGACTACAGAGAGAGAACTAGAGAGAGAGACAGTCAGACTACAGAGAGAGAACTAGAGAGAGACAGTCAGACTACAGCCAGAGAGAACTAGAGAGAGAGACAGTCAGACTACAGTCAGAGAGAACTAGAGAGAGAGACAGTCAGACTACAGCCAGAGAGAACTAGAGAGAGAGACAGTCAGACTACAGTCAGAGAGAACTAGAGAGAGAGACAGTCAGACTACAGCCAGAGAGAACTAGAGAGAGAGACAGTCAGACTACAGAGAGAACTAGAGAGAGAGACAGTCAGACTACAGTCAGAGAGAACTGTAGAATACAGATAACCAGATAGATACAGGAAGAAACTACACAGAGATACTGTAGAACACAGATAACCAGATAGAAACAGGCAGAAACTACACAGAGATACTGTAGAATACAGATAACCAGATAGATACAGCCACAGAGATACTGTAGAATACAGATAACCAGATAGATAGAGCCACAGATATACTGTAGAACACAGATAACCAGATAGATACTGTAGAATACAGATAACCAGATAGATACTCTAGAATACAAATAACCAGATAGATACTGTAGAATACAGATAACCAGATAGATACTGTAGAATACAGATAACCAGATAGATACAGAAACAGAGATACTGTAGAACACAGATAACCAGATAGATACAGAAACAGAGATACTGTAGAACACAGATAACCAGATAGATACAGAAACAGAGATACTGTAGAATACAGATTACCAGATATATACAGCCACAGAGATACTGTAGAATACAGATAACCAGATAGATACAGAAACAGAGATACTGTAGAATATAGATAACCAGATAGATACAGAAACAGAGATACTGTAGAACACAGATAACCAGATAGATACAGACAGAAACTACAGAGAGATACTTTAGAACACAGATAACCAGATAAATACAGAAACAGAGATACTGTAGAATACAGATAACCAGATAGATACAGAAACAGAGATACTGTAGAATACAGATAACCAGATAGATACAGAAACAGAGATACTGTAGAATACAGATAACCAGATAGATACAGAAACAGAGATACTGTAGAATACAGATAACCAGATAGATACAGAAACAGAGATACTGTAGAATACAGATAACCAGATAGATACAGAAACAGAGATACTGTAGAACACAGATAACCAGATAGATACAGCCACAGAGATATATAGACAACCAGACATACTGACACTACAGCCAGAGAGGATATGTGTGCTGGTGTAGAAACAGAGAGAGGACAGGAGATGCTTCGTCGAGAAGAGAAGAAAACCACTTCTCCTACCTTCTGTTCATCCTCCCATAGGAGGTTCCCCAGCCCCATCTCTGGTCCTGGTAGCTGGGCAGGACATCCACTAGAGTCCCTGGTCTGAAAGAGGCCTAACCAGACCTGCACCCCAGTCCCATCTCTGGTCCTGGTAGTTGGGCAGGCCATCCACTAGAGTCCCTGGTCTGAGAGAGGCCTAACCTGAACTGCACCCCAGTCCCACCTCTGGTCCTGGTAGCTGGGCAGGACATCCACTAGAGTCCCTGGTCTGAGAGAGGCCTAACCAGAATTGCACCCCAGCCCCATCTCTGGTCCGGGTAGCTGGGCATGACATCCACTAGAGTCCCTGGTCTAAGTGAGGCCTAGCCAGAACACTGGCCACACTAGGTTAGACAGAGCTCATAGTGGTGAGAGATAGGCAAAGAGAGATACAGAAAGAGACAGAGAGACAGAGAGACAGAGAGAGAGAGAGAGAGAGAGAGAGAGAGAGAGAGAGAGAGAGAGAGAGAGAGAGAGAGAGAGAGAGAGAGAGAGAGAGAGAGAGAGAGAGAGAGAGAGAGAGAGAGAGAGAGAGAGAGAGAGAGAGACAGACAGACAGACAGACAGACAGACAGACAGACAGACAGACAGACAGACAGACAGACAGACAGACAGACAGAGGGAGGGAGAGAAAGAGAGAGAGACAGAGACAGAGAGAGAGAGAGAGAGAGAGAGAGAGAGAGAGAGAGAGAGAGAGAGAGAGAGAGAGAGAGACAGAGAGAGAGAGACAGAGAGAGAGACAGAGAGAGAGAGAAAGTGATAGAGACTAGGGGTCCATGGTTGAGATGGAACAGTGATAGAGACTAGGGGTCCATGGTTGAGATGGAACAGTGATAGAGACTAGGGGTCCATGGTTGAGATGGAACAGTGATAGAGACTAGGGGTCCATGGTTGAGATGGAACAGTGATAGAGACTAGACTAGGGGTCCATGGTTGAGATGGAACAGTGATAGAGACTAGGGGTTCATGGTTGAGATGGAACAGTGATAGAGACTAGGGGTCCATGGTTGAGATGGAACAGTGATAGAGACTAGACTAGTGGTCAATGGTTGAGATGGAACAGTGATAGAGACTAGGGGTTCATGGTTGAGATGGAACAGTGATAGAGACTAGGGGTCCATGGTTGAGATGGAACAGTGATAGAGACTAGACTAGTGGTCAATGGTTGAGATGGAACAGTGATAGAGACTAGGGGTTCATGGTTGAGATGGAACAGTGATAGAGACTAGGGGTCCATGGTTGAGATGGAACAGTGATAGAGACTAGGGGTCCATGGTTGAGATGGAACAGTAATAGAGACTAGGGGTCCATGGTTGAGATGGAACAGTGATAGAGACTAGTGGTCCATGGTTGAGATGGAACAGTGATAGAGACTAGGGGTCCATGGTTGAGATGGAACAGTGATAGAGACTAGGGGTCCATGGTTGAGATGGAACAGTGATAGAGACTAGGGGTCCATGGTTGAGATGGAACAGTGATAGAGACTAGGGGTCCATGGTTGAGATGGAACAGTGATAGAGACTAGGGGTCCATGGTTGAGATGGAACAGTGATAGAGACTAGACTAGGGGTCCATGGTTGAGATGGAACAGTGATAGAGACTAGTGGTCCATGGTTGAGATGGAACAGTGATAGAGACTAGGGGTCCATGGTTGAGATGGAACAGTGATAGAGACTAGGGGTCCATGGTTGAGATGGAACAGTGATAGAGACTAGACTAGGGGTCCATGGTTGAGATGGAACAGTGATAGAGACTAGTGGTCCATGGTTGAGATGGAACAGTGATAGAGACTAGTGGTCCATGGTTGAGATGGAACAGTGATAGAGACTAGACTAGGGGTCCATGGTTGAGATGGAACAGTGATAGAGACTAGGGGTCCATGGTTGAGATGGAACAGTGATAGAGACTAGGGGTCCATGGTTGAGATGGAACAGTGAGAAAGACTAGGGGTCCATGGTTGAGATGGAACAGTGATAGAGACTAGGGGTCCATGGTTGAGATGGAACAGTGATAGAGACTAGGGGTCCATGGTTGAGATGGAACAGTGATAGAGACTAGGGGTCCATGGTTGAGATGGAACAGTGATAGAGACTAGGGGTCCATGGTTGAGATGGAACAGTGATAGAGACTAGGGGTCCATGGTTGAGATGGAACAGTGATAGAGACTAGGGGTCCATGGTTGAGATGGAACAGTGATAGAGACTAGGGGTCCATGGTTGAGATGGAACAGTGATAGAGACTAGGGGTCCATGGTTGAGATGGAACAGTGATAGAGACTATGGGTCCATGGTTGAGATGGAACAGTGATAGAGACTAGGTGTCCATGGTTGAGATGGAACAGTGATAGAGACTAGGGGTCCATGGTTGAGATGGAACAGTGATAGAGACTAGGGGTCCATGGTTGAGATGGAACAGTGATAGAGACTAGGGGTCCATGGTTGAGATGGAACAGTGATAGAGACTAGGGGTCCATGGTTGAGATGGAACAGTGATAGAGACTAGTGGTCCATGGTTGAGATGGAACAGTGATAGAGACTAGGGGTCCATGGTTGAGATGGAACAGTGTTAGAGACTAGTGGTCCATGGTTGAGATGGAACAGTGATAGAGACTAGGGGTCCATGGTTGAGATGGAACAGTGATAGAGACTAGGGGTCCATGGTTGAGATGGAACAGTGATAGAGACTAGACTAGGGGTCCATGGTTGAGATGGAACAGTGTTAGAGACTAGTGGTCCATGGTTGAGATGGAACAGTGATAGAGACTAGGGGTCCATGGTTGAGATGGAACAGTGATAGAGACTAGGGGTCCATGGTTGAGATGGAACAGTGATAGAGACTAGACTAGTGGTCAATGGTTGAGATGGAACAGTGATAGAGACTAGGGGTCCATGGTTGAGATGGAACAGTGATAGAGACTAGACTAGGGGTCCATGGTTGAGATGGAACAGTGATAGAGACTAGTGGTCCATGGTTGAGATGGAACAGTGATAGAGACTAGGGGTCCATGGTTGAGATGGAACAGTGATAGAGACTAGGGGTCCATGGTTGAGATGGAACAGTGATAGAGACTAGTGGTCCATGGTTGAGATGGAACAGTGATAGAGACTAGGGGTCCATGGTTGAGATGGAACAGTGATAGAGACTAGGGGTCCATGGTTGAGATGGAACAGTGATAGAGACTAGGGGTCCATGGTTGAGATGGAACAGTGATAGAGACTAGGGGTCCATGGTTGAGATGGAACAGTGATAGAGACTAGGGGTCCATGGTTGAGATGGAACAGTGATAGAGACTAGGGGTCCATGGTTGAGATGGAACAGTGATAGAGACTAGGGGTCCATGGTTGAGATGGAACAGTGATAGAGACTAGGGGTCCATGGTTGAGATGGAACAGTGATAGAGACTAGGGGTCCATGGTTGAGATGGAACAGTGATAGAGACTAGGGGTCCATGGTTGAGATGGAACAGTGATAGAGACTAGGGGTCCATGGTTGAGATGGAACAGTGATAGAGACTAGGGGTCCATGGTTGAGATGGAACAGTGATAGAGACTAGACAGGGGTCCATGGTTGAGATGGAACAGTGATAGAGACTAGGGGTCCATGGTTGAGATGGAACAGTGATAGAGACTAGGGGTCCATGGTTGAGATGGAACAGTGATAGAGACTAGGGGTCCATGGTTGAGATGGAACAGTGATAGAGACTAGGGGTCCATGGTTGAGATGGAACAGTGATAGAGACTAGGGGTCCATGGTTGAGATGGAACAGTAATAGAGACTAGACTAGGGGTCCATGGTTGAGATGGAACAGTGATAGAGACTAGACTAGGGGTCCATGGTTGAGATGGAACAGTGATAGAGACTATGGGTCCATGGTTGAGATGGAACAGTGATAGAGACTAGACTAGTGGTCCATGGTTGAGATGGAACAGTGATAGAGACTAGGGGTCCATGGTTGAGATGGAACAGTGATAGAGACTAGGGGTCCATGGTTGAGATGGAACAGTGATAGAGACTAGGGGTCCATGGTTGAGATGGAACAGTGATAGAGACTAGGGGTCCATGGTTGAGATGGAACAGTGATAGAGACTAGGGGTCCATGGTTGAGATGGAACAGTGATAGAGACTAGGGGTCCATGGTTGAGATGGAACAGTGATAGAGACTAGGGGTCCTTGGTTGAGATGGAACAGTGATAGAGACTAGGGGTCCATGGTTGAGATGGAACAGTAATAGAGACTAGGGGTCCATGTTTGAGATGGAACAGTGAGAAAGACTAGGGGTCCATGGTTGAGATGGAACAGTGATAGAGACTAGGGGTCCATGGTTGAGATGGAACAGTGATAGAGACTAGGGGTCCTTGGTTGAGATGGAACAGTGATAGAGACTAGGGGTCCATGGTTGAGATGGAACAGTAATAGAGACTAGGGGTCCATGGTTGAGATGGAACAGTGATAGAGACTAGGGGTCCATGGTTGAGATGGAACAGTGATAGAGACTAGGGGTCCATGGTTGAGATGGAACAGTGATAGAGACTAGGGGTCCATGGTTGAGATGGAACAGTGATAGAGACTAGGGGTCCATGGTTGAGATGGAACAGTGATAGAGACTAGGGGTCCATGGTTGAGATGGAACAGTGATAGAGACTAGGGGTCCATGGTTGAGATGGAACAGTGATAGAGACTAGTGGTCCATGGTTGAGATGGAACAGTGATAGAGACTAGGGGTCCATGGTTGAGATGGAACAGTGATAGAGACTAGGGGTCCATGGTTGAGATGGAACAGTGATAGAGACTAGGGGTCCATGGTTGAGATGGAACAGTGATAGAGACTAGGGGTCCATGGTTGAGATGGAACAGTGATAGAGACTAGGGGTCCATGGTTGAGATGGAACAGTGATAGAGACTAGGGGTCCATGGTTGAGATGGAACAGTGATAGAGACTAGTGGTCCATGGTTGAGATGGAACAGTGATAGAGACTAGGGGTCCATGGTTGAGATGGAACAGTGATAGAGACTAGGGGTCCATGGTTGAGATGGAACAGTGATAGAGACTAGTGGTCCATGGTTGAGATGGAACAGTGATAGAGACTAGGGGTCCATGGTTGAGATGGAACAGTGATAGAGACTAGGGGTCCATGGTTGAGATGGAACAGTGATAGAGACTAGGGGTCCATGGTTGAGATGGAACAGTGATAGAGACTAGGGGTCCATGGTTGAGATGGAACAGTGATAGAGACTAGGGGTCCATGGTTGAGATGGAACAGTGATAGAGACTAGGGGTCCATGGTTGAGATGGAACAGTGATAGAGACTAGGGGTCCATGGTTGAGATGGAACAGTGATAGAGACTAGACTAGGGGTCCATGGTTGAGATGGAACAGTGATAGAGACTAGGGGTCCATGGTTGAGATGGAACAGTGATAGAGACTAGGGGTCCATGGTTGAGATGGAACAGTGATAGAGACTAGTGGTCCATGGTTGAGATGGAACAGTGATAGAGACTAGGGGTCCATGGTTGAGATGGAACAGTGATAGAGACTAGGGGTCCATGGTTGAGATGGAACAGTGATAGAGACTAGGGGTCCATGGTTGAGATGGAACAGTGATAGAGACTAGGGGTCCATGGTTGAGATGGAACAGTGATAGAGACTAGGGGTCCATGGTTGAGATGGAACAGTGATAGAGACTAGGGGTCCATGGTTGAGATGGAACAGTGATAGAGACTAGTGGTCCATGGTTGAGATGGAACAGTGATAGAGACTAGGGGTCCATGGTTGAGATGGAACAGTGATAGAGACTAGGGGTCCATGGTTGAGATGGAACAGTGATAGAGACTAGTGGTCCATGGTTGAGATGGAACAGTGATAGAGACTAGGGGTCCATGGTTGAGATGGAACAGTGATAGAGACTAGGGGTCCATGGTTGAGATGGAACAGTGATAGAGACTAGGGGTCCATGGTTGAGATGGAACAGTGATAGAGACTAGGGGTCCATGGTTGAGATGGAACAGTGATAGAGACTAGGGGTCCATGGTTGAGATGGAACAGTGATAGAGACTAGACTAGGGGTCCATGGTTGAGATGGAACAGTGTTAGAGACTAGGGGTCCATGGTTGAGATGGAACAGTGATAGAGACTAGGGGTCCATGGTTGAGATGGAACAGTGATAGAGACTAGTGGTCCATGGTTGAGATGGAACAGTGATAGAGACTAGGGGTCCATGGTTGAGATGGAACAGTGATAGAGACTAGGGGTCCATGGTTGAGATGGAACAGTGATAGAGACTAGGGGTCCATGGTTGAGATGGAACAGTGATAGAGACTAGGGGTCCATGGTTGAGATGGAACAGTGATAGAGACTAGGGGTCCATGGTTGAGATGGAACAGTGATAGAGACTAGACTAGGGGTCCATGGTTGAGATGGAACAGTGTTAGAGACTAGGGGTCCATGGTTGAGATGGAACAGTGATAGAGACTAGGGGTCCATGGTTGAGATGGAACAGTGATAGAGACTAGGGGTCCATGGTTGAGATGGAACAGTGATAGAGACTAGACTAGGGGTCCATGGTTGAGATGGAACAGTGTTAGAGACTAGACTAGTGGTCCATGGTTGAGATGGAACAGTGATAGAGACTAGGGGTCCATGGTTGAGATGGAACAGTGATAGAGACTAGGGGTCCATGGTTGAGATGGAACAGTGATAGAGACTAGGGGTCCATGGTTGAGATGGAACAGTGATAGAGACTAGGGGTCCATGGTTGAGATGGAACAGTGATAGAGACTAGGGGTCCATGGTTGAGATGGAACAGTGATAGAGACTAGGGGTCCATGGTTGAGATGGAACAGTGATAGAGACTAGACTAGGGGTCCATGGTTGAGATGGAACAGTGATAGAGACTAGGGGTCCATGGTTGAGATGGAACAGTGATAGAGACTAGGGGTCCATGGTTGAGATGGAACAGTGATAGAGACTAGGGGTCCATGGTTGAGATGGAACAGTGATAGAGACTAGTGGTCCATGGTTGAGATGGAACAGTGATAGAGACTAGGGGTCCATGGTTGAGATGGAACAGTGATAGAGACTAGGGGTCCATGGTTGAGATGGAACAGTGATAGAGACTAGGGGTCCATGGTTGAGATGGAACAGTGATAGAGACTAGTGGTCCATGGTTGAGATGGAACAGTGATAGAGACTAGTGGTCCATGGTTGAGATGGAACAGTGATAGAGACTAGGGGTCCATGGTTGAGATGGAACAGTGATAGAGACTAGGGGTCCATGGTTGAGATGGAACAGTGATAGAGACTAGGGGTCCATGGTTGAGATGGAACAGTGATAGAGACTAGACTAGGGGTCCATGGTTGAGATGGAACAGTGATAGAGACTAGGGGTCCATGGTTGAGATGGAACAGTGATAGAGACTAGGGGTCCATGGTTGAGATGGAACAGTGATAGAGACTAGGGGTCCATGGTTGAGATGGAACAGTGATAGAGACTAGTGGTCCATGGTTGAGATGGAACAGTGATAGAGACTAGGGGTCCATGGTTGAGATGGAACAGTGATAGAGACTAGGGGTCCATGGTTGAGATGGAACAGTGATAGAGACTAGGGGTCCATGGTTGAGATGGAACAGTGATAGAGACTAGTGGTCCATGGTTGAGATGGAACAGTGATAGAGACTAGTGGTCCATGGTTGAGATGGAACAGTGATAGAGACTAGACTAGGGGTCCATGGTTGAGATGGAACAGTGATAGAGACTAGGGGTCCATGGTTGAGATGGAACAGTGATAGAGACTAGGGGTCCATGGTTGAGATGGAACAGTGATAGAGACTAGGGGTCCATGGTTGAGATGGAACAGTGATAGAGACTAGACTAGGGGTCCATGGTTGAGATGGAACAGTGATAGAGACTAGGGGTCCATGGTTGAGATGGAACAGTGATAGAGACTAGGGGTCCATGGTTGAGATGGAACAGTGAAAGAGACTAGGGGTCCATGGTTGAGATGGAACAGTGATAGAGACTAGGGGTCCATGGTTGAGATGGAACAGTGATAGAGACTAGGGGTCCATGGTTGAGATGGAACAGTGATAGAGACTAGGGGTCCATGGTTGAGATGGAACAGTGATAGAGACTAGGGGTCCATGGTTGAGATGGAACAGTGATAGAGACTAGGGGTCCATGGTTGAGATGGAACAGTGATAGAGACTAGGGGTCCATGGTTGAGATGGAACAGTGATAGAGACTAGGGGTCCATGGTTGAGATGGAACAGTGATAGAGACTAGGGGTCCATGGTTGAGATGGAACAGTGATAGAGACTAGGGGTCCATGGTTGAGATGGAACAGTGATAGAGACTAGTGGTCCATGGTTGAGATGGAACAGTGATAGAGACTAGGGGTCCATGGTTGAGATGGAACAGTGATAGAGACTAGGGGTCCATGGTTGAGATGGAACAGTGATAGAGACTAGGGGTCCATGGTTGAGATGGAACAGTGATAGAGACTAGGGGTCCATGGTTGAGATGGAACAGTGATAGAGACTAGGGGTCCATGGTTGAGATGGAACAGTGATAGAGACTAGGGGTCCATGGTTGAGATGGAACAGTGATAGAGACTAGGGGTCCATGGTTGAGATGGAACAGTGATAGAGACTAGGGGTCCATGGTTGAGATGGAACAGTGATAGAGACTAGGGGTCCATGGTTGAGATGGAACAGTGATAGAGACTAGGGGTCCATGGTTGAGATGGAACAGTGATAGAGACTAGTGGTCCATGGTTGAGATGGAACAGTGATAGAGACTAGTGGTCCATGGTTGAGATGGAACAGTGATAGAGACTAGACTAGTGGTCCATGGTTGAGATGGAACAGTGATAGAGACTAGACTAGTGGTCCATGGTTGAGATGGAACAGTGATAGAGACTAGTGGTCCATGGTTGAGATGGAACAGTTATAGAGACTAGGGGTCCATGGTTGAGATGGAACAGTGATAGAGACTAGGGGTCCATGGTTGAGATGGAACAGTGATAGAGACTAGGGGTCCATGGTTGAGATGGAACAGTGATAGAGACTAGGGGTCCATGGTTGAGATGGAACAGTGATAGAGACTAGACTAGGGGTCCATGGTTGAGATGGAACAGTGATAGAGACTAGGGGTCCATGGTTGAGATGGAACAGTGATAGAGACTATGGGTCCATGGTTGAGATGGAACAGTGATAGAGACTAGACTAGTGGTCCATGGTTGAGATGGAACAGTGATAGAGACTAGGGGTCCATGGTTGAGATGGAACAGTGATAGAGACTAGGGGTCCATGGTTGAGATGGAACAGTGATAGAGACTAGGGGTCCATGGTTGAGATGGAACAGTGATAGAGACTAGGGGTCCATGGTTGAGATGGAACAGTGATAGAGACTAGGGGTCCATGGTTGAGATGGAACAGTGATAGAGACTAGGGGTCCATGGTTGAGATGGAACAGTGATAGAGACTAGGGGTCCTTGGTTGAGATGGAACAGTGATAGAGACTAGGGGTCCATGGTTGAGATGGAACAGTAATAGAGACTAGGGGTCCATGGTTGAGATGGAACAGTGAGAAAGACTAGGGGTCCATGGTTGAGATGGAACAGTGATAGAGACTAGGGGTCCATGGTTGAGATGGAACAGTGATAGAGACTAGGGGTCCTTGGTTGAGATGGAACAGTGATAGAGACTAGGGGTCCATGGTTGAGATGGAACAGTAATAGAGACTAGGGGTCCATGGTTGAGATGGAACAGTGATAGAGACTAGGGGTCCATGGTTGAGATGGAACAGTGTTAGAGACTAGGGGTCCATGGTTGAGATGGAACAGTGTTAGAGACTAGACTAGTGGTCCATGGTTGAGATGGAACAGTGATAGAGACTAGGGGTCCATGGTTGAGATGGAACAGTGATAGAGACTAGGGGTCCATGGTTGAGATGGAACAGTGTTAGAGACTAGACTAGTGGTCCATGGTTGAGATGGAACAGTGATAGAGACTAGGGGTCCATGGTTGAGATGGAACAGTGATAGAGACTAGGGGTCCATGGTTGAGATGGAACAGTGATAGAGACTAGGGGTCCATGGTTGAGATGGAACAGTGATAGAGACTAGGGGTCCATGGTTGAGATGGAACAGTGATAGAGACTAGGGGTCCATGGTTGAGATGGAACAGTGATAGAGACTAGGGGTCCATGGTTGAGATGGAACAGTGATAGAGACTAGGGGTCCATGGTTGAGATGGAACAGTGATAGAGACTAGTGGTCCATGGTTGAGATGGAACAGTGATAGAGACTAGGGGTCCATGGTTGAGATGGAACAGTGATAGAGACTAGGGGTCCATGGTTGAGATGGAACAGTGATAGAGACTAGGGGTCCATGGTTGAGATGGAACAGTGATAGAGACTAGGGGTCCATGGTTGAGATGGAACAGTGATAGAGACTAGGGGTCCATGGTTGAGATGGAACAGTGATAGAGACTAGGGGTCCATGGTTGAGATGGAACAGTGATAGAGACTAGGGGTCCATGGTTGAGATGGAACAGTGATAGAGACTAGGGGTCCATGGTTGAGATGGAACAGTGATAGAGACTAGTGGTCCATGGTTGAGATGGAACAGTGATAGAGACTAGGGGTCCATGGTTGAGATGGAACAGTGATAGAGACTAGACTAGGGGTCCATGGTTGAGATGGAACAGTGTTAGAGACTAGGGGTCCATGGTTGAGATGGAACAGTGATAGAGACTAGTGGTCCATGGTTGAGATGGAACAGTGATAGAGACTAGGGGTCCATGGTTGAGATGGAACAGTGATAGAGACTAGGGGTCCATGGTTGAGATGGAACAGTGATAGAGACTAGTGGTCCATGGTTGAGATGGAACAGTGATAGAGACTAGACTAGGGGTCCATGGTTGAGATGGAACAGTGTTAGAGACTAGGGGTCCATGGTTGAGATGGAACAGTGATAGAGACTAGTGGTCCATGGTTGAGATGGAACAGTGATAGAGACTAGGGGTCCATGGTTGAGATGGAACAGTGATAGAGACTAGGGGTCCATGGTTGAGATGGAACAGTGATAGAGACTAGGGGTCCATGGTTGAGATGGAACAGTGATAGAGACTAGGGGTCCATGGTTGAGATGGAACAGTGATAGAGACTAGGGGTCCATGGTTGAGATGGAACCGTGATAGAGACTAGTGGTCCATGGTTGAGATGGAACAGTGAAAGAGACTAGGGGTCCATGGTTGAGATGGAACAGTGATAGAGACTAGGGGTCCATGGTTGAGATGGAACAGTGATAGAGACTAGTGGTCCATGGTTGAGATGGAACAGTGATAGAGACTAGGGGTTCATGGTTGAGATGGAACAGTGATAGAGACTAGTGGTCCATGGTTGAGATGGAACAGTGATAGAGACTAGGGGTCCATGGTTGAGATGGAACAGTGATAGAGACTAGGGGTCCATGGTTGAGATGGAACAGTGATAGAGACTAGTGGTCCATGGTTGAGATGGAACAGTGATAGAGACTAGACTAGGGGTCCATGGTTGAGATGGAACAGTGTTAGAGACTAGTGGTCCATGGTTGAGATGGAACAGTGATAGAGACTAGTGGTCCATGGTTGAGATAGAACAGTGATAGAGACTAGGGGTCAATGGTTGAGATGGAACAGTGTTAGAGACTAGTGGTCCATGGTTGAGATGGAACAGTGATAGA